>NC_058164.1:23342812-23642812 GCF_020080835.1 Cotesia glomerata
ACAAATGATTATTTTGCTTCAAGAATTTCTTGTCTTGGTTTAGATTTTCTTGGCTTAAGAAATGTATGTCTCCGTTGGATAAGTCTTGTATCTTTATTCAAAACTATATTATCTTCAATCGATACATTTGTTTTTCAACCAAAATAACATTATCATTTAAAAAACTTTAAATTTTTGGTTTAAATAATAATTTCTTTATTCAAGACGTTACTGAAGTAAATAAAAAAAATTAGGAAAACGGTTGACCCTAAAGGCCATCCCTGCAACTTCCCGTTAATTCCGTTAATACCTGGCCGCTTTTTTGAGCTCTTCGAGCTCAAAAGTATAATCTGTGTGTTGTTTTAAGCTCTCCGACCTCAAAAAGATACCTTTTCTATGCTTTTGAGCTCTTTGAGCTCAAAAGTCTGATATAAGTTTCATAGAACACTATTTTTTGAATGTTCATACCGCAATAACTTTTGAATGAATGAACCGAATTTTACGCGGTTGGCGGCGATCGACGTGGTTTTCTTATGTTAAGAGCTGATTAGTTTTTGGAATTGATTAGTAGAGCCGTTTAAAAGTTATTCCAAAAAATATCGGAGTTATGTTGAAAAAACACTAGTTTCCAAATATTTCGTCGAGGATATCTCTCGAACCAATCAACCGATTTTTACGTTCTAGGCAGCGATCGACGCAGTTTTTTAAGCTCTAAAAATTATTTTATTATATTAAAAACGATCTGATAAGAAATGTCGAAGTTATGTGAAAAAAACATTTTTTTCGGTTTTCTTTTGTTCACGATATCTCTCGAACGAATCAACCGATTTTGACCGGATTGGCGGCGATCGACGTGGTTTTTCAAGGTTGAGAGCTGATTAGTTTTTGGAATCGATCGGTTAAGCCGTTTAAAAATTATCCCAAAAAAACCACTTCAGAAAAAATTTTTTTTCCTATTTTTTTTGTAGATTTCTTCAAATTTCTCAAAATCTATCGGTCCGAATCGGTTCAAATTAACAGGAAATCTAAGTTTGGCGAAGCCCTTTCGAATGGCACCAACCGCGATGAAATCGGTTCAACCGTTCAAAAGTTATAAGAGGTTTACACACACACACACACACACACACACACACACACACACACACACACACACACACACACACACACACACACACACACATACATACAGACATAGTGACACCCTCGCGGGAATAGTCAGGAAAGCTTCCTAGGACCTCAAAACGTCGAGATCTGATATGGGTAAAACCAATAACTTCCCGATTTTTGAAAATTTTCAATTTTCTTAGCGGGAAGTTAAAAATTTTTTTATAGATATTCGATTTAACATAATTGTGAAAATATAGTAATGTTATAATTAAATATAATTTATTATAATTAAATATTATTTTATAAATTTATAGAAATTCACATACTAAATTAATGACTCAAAAAAAAGCCATTCTTAACACAAGTCGGTAATATCCTGGATCATGTTATCGCCTATCTTGAATCAAGAGACAAAAATTCTTGAATGAAATATATTTACATCTAGTCTCAAGAGTTAATTTCTTGAATTAAGACAGCTAGAAATTTTGAAACAAAAATAAACTTTTGAAGAAAAGATGTTTTTTGAATCAAGATTGTTTTTCTATCAGTGCAGTAGAGTAAAGTTGACGTAAACCATTGAACATCAACTTAGTTGATGGTCAACCCGATTTTTCCGTAATTTTTATTTCAAAAATGGTAATAAAGAAAACAGCCGCATTATATACCACGATTACAGTGAATTTAATGGTAATTTTTAAAGAAAATTTCTTTCTGTGTGTGTCGACAAGATGGCCGGATAGTTGGCATTAAATGACGAAGACGGGAAAATTTTTAAATTTGAATGGAGCATAGTTTACTTTTGTAAATGAAAAATGTGAGCAATATGGATAGAAAATTTTTATTTTCGTCTTACTGCCGAGCTTTAATAGAAGATTTGTTATTGTAGGCGCTAATTATAAATTATTTTGATTGTCGGGCCAATTGCAACAAAAAGAAACGCCATTTTGAGGAAAATTAATGAATTTGCATGATTTTTTGTAAGCTTAAACATTTTTTTATTGTTTAAATTGGTTAGTTAGCGCAATATGACAAAATGGCGTTCTTAGTGGCAATTATCATAAGTATTACGCGAGTTTCGTATGTTTCTTTTTTGAGTTTTCATAGAAATTTTTTTCCGAACAATAATGTGAGCTGTTTTGATTCTTTTTTATGTTTTAAATTGAAAACAATTGTTATAATTACGTTTATAAAACAATGTACATTTCAATATAGGAATCTTTTTGTTCTATCATGATAAACTTGGGTTCGATTCTCGGCGTCGGTAAAATAATGAAAATTAAAAATAATATATTAGAATGATGAAAAATTTACACATTTATTATTAATAAAAAAAATATTTAAGCGTTTGATTTTTAAAAAATCTCTGCAAAAAATAAATTTAAGTGGAAAAAATTGTAAACAAATAAAAAATAGAAAATTATAATTTTGTATGAATGCGAGTTTTATAAAATACAAAAACAATTTTTTATATTGTATATAAAATACTATGTACAATAAATAACGTTAAGGCTTTAATTACATTAATTATTTGTAAGTGTGAGTTAGATTAATTTATTCCTTTGATAAATTATTTTTTTACGCTAAACTACTTACTGCTTTGTTTTGTAACTGCGTATGAAATGACTATATTATATATAAATATATATTAATATAAATGTAAACTGATGAATTGTACATATTATTATTTGTAGAAAATTTATATAAAATATAATAATTAAATAAACTTATTTATACTTAATTGATTAACTATTATTAATAAATACCTTTTTTTGCATTGTCAAAAATTAATTATAATCGTTAGATTATTTTTTAGTAAAATTTATGACAAATAAAATAATAATGAATAGAATGCGCGTCTTTATGAATTTTAAGATAACGTTTGAAAATAATTTTATCGCAAAGTTTCAAGGCTAGTTACATAATTGATTTTTTATTATTTTTATTTAAATTAAATAAATACATATAATAAATTGATTTGATGGTCATCACGCTTATACGAATTTAATCTACTTTCGTAACAATGTAATCACTATTATCTACCAATTTTCGGCATCACACAACAGAAAACCAAAATTTACCTCGGTGGACTTTAATATCGATGAACTTTTGTATCGATTTTCGTCTCTGATCGATTTTTATCTCTACTCAGGAAATTTCGATTTGTTACTGTAAAGGCCATCAAAGTCTAGTGTAAAATCTCATCTAGTCAATTAAAGTCCACCCACAAAATTAATCAAGCATGTTACGGATTAATTTTTGTTAATTAAAAGCTATTGAATGAATTTACGCAAAAACAGTAATCATTGCTGAAAACAGTCGTTTAGTCAAAATTCTACTAAGCGCGATCAAAAGTAATGTAGGTATTACTTTGCTGTATGGTACTTAGTCCATGAATATCAAAATAATGTAAATAATGATATGTCATGATGTAAATTTTACTATATTTATAGTATTGAGTCCTGTGCTGTCCAGTACTCAATTTCAAGTAATTTATACTTTTATTTTTAGTAAGTTAGCCAGCGTTGGACTCGAGTTAGCCCCAAGCAGCACAGTAATGGTTACATTACTGTATAGTTCGCGTTACCTTTCTCTAATGTAACCACTACCAGACTATGACGTTTTATGTTCATAAGACGGCTAATATGTTGAACGATTATCTATTCTTATTAACTTTTATAGTAAAAATAAAAAAATTATCAAATATTAATTACTTATATTGCCGTCAACTTGTTAGTTAAAACTGTAACTTAATAAAACTGATTTTATATAAACTAATTTTTTTTAACTATTAAAAAATTATTTGATTTTTTTTCTGATAAAAATTATTTGTTTTTATTTAAAAATTTTAATTGTAATTTTTTAATTTATTCAATTTATTATCCAAATTTAATTTAATGTGCCCATTACCTGAAAACAGGCCTTTAAACTAAGCTCAGTAGGACTGAGTAGTTTTTTAAATGCCATACGTTTTACACAGTATAGTAATGGTTACATTGCTGGCCGACTATATTTACTTTTTGATAAAGTATCAATTACTTTATTTTTAAAATAATACCAAACAAAAATTAACGTCACTACTGCCAAGTAATCAGTAGTCGGCTCGTGTAGTAATAACAATTATACTTTTCACTTGAAATTTTAACAAGAGTCGTTTAATAATAATAAGTATTCAGTGTTTTAGTTTTAAAGTAATAAAATTATAGAAAATTTTTAATAAATTTTTAAATCCACCAAAATTCAATATTAATTTGTGAATAAATAATAAATTACAATTATCCAAGCCGTGATGGCGGTCGATACTGCGAAATAAAATTTTTTTAGGTAAATTTTAAATTTATTTATATTAAAAAAATTTTTTTTTAATTCAATTAAAATTTTTTATACTACTTTTTTCATTATAAAAAAAAAATTAAGACAGAACTATAAAAACTGATGATTTAAAAATGTTATGTAAAGAATTTTTTCTTTACATATTTATAAATTATATAAAAATCGAGTATGATTTTATTTAATTTTTAATGATAGTAATAAATTATTCAAGTGCGATCATTAAGTGTCTTCTTTGACTTTTGCAAGAGGCCCGGAAAAATTCCCATAATTAGTCTTGGGCTCAAATACATTTAAAAGATTAAATAGATAAATGAGAGTTTTGTTATACGTAAGAAAACTTACATACTTAAAATAAGAAATACTTAAAAGGAAGTTCGAGTGTAACTAATGAGTCAAAATAGTGTTAAAATTTTTTAAAAATTTTAGTCTTCCCAATATTCGTCAAAATCCTCTATTTTAATTAAAAATAATTTAAACAATTTAATAATTGATAATTTTTACTTATTTAATAAAGTAAAGTAATAAAATGACTTTGGTATTTATTACTTGCCGGAATAAATAAACAGATTTGGCAATAGCGCGTTTGATTATACCCATAACCGAGACATGGATAAGTGTGTGAGTTTAGTATATTACACATCTAGGGCAGTAAAATAAGAAATGTCTCAGATCACATGTAATTGTTGTCCGAGGCGAAGCCAAGGTCAATAAACATGTGATCTGAGGCTTTCTTATTTACTGCCCGTGGTGTGTATACTATTTTTCTCCTCGACGGAGGCGGAAAGCGGCATTTTCGTTTAGCGCAGTGGGAGGAAAATTGACGCTTTCCGCCCGGAGATGAGAAAAAACATTTCTCTCTCTGTAACTATATTTCTATCCTTTTCTTTTTTCTCAGCTGTTGACGCGATGTTGTCAAATCTTTATTCGAATAAATGGCTGATGATAAACGAGTTACAAACATAAAATTTGACTTTAAATATTTCAAAAATTATATCGGTAATGTATTATTTTTAAATTGTTTTTATATTTTGCAATAATCCAAGTTTCTTGTGTATAGTTTTTTATCCGTTAAAGTTGGGAGGTTAATATTGAAAAAAATAATTAGAGTCTCGACAAAACGTTTGTCCGCCATAAGAGCCCGTGTATAAGGAGATAAAATATGTGATTTTTAAAATTTAATATCTAAGTAACTAAACGGTGAATCTTTTTTAAATTTTGGGATTAGATAAATGACGTATTTATTTATACGTATATTTAATTTCAAAGCTCAAAGTTGGAAATTATTTTTTACATTAGATTCGCTCGAACCTCCTTAAGTAATGAGAAAGAACATTAGAGAAAAGGATTTATTTTAATCCAAAAGATTTGAGAGTAACTTAATTACAGAATTTGAGATTTGAGACAAATGTCTAAAAAAATTTTAATAATGCTTCTTTAAAATAATTTTTAGATATTAAAAAAATTAAATATTAAATAACAAATGAACCTTACGAATATGAAACAAATAAAAGAAATAGAACTTGATAGTTGAACAATTTAAAATAAACAAATATTAAACAATGAAATTTTAAAATAATACAATAAAATAATAAATTTATAAAACGTTAAAAAGAGAAATATTTCTACTTACAATTAAATAATTACACGGAAAAAAGTAAACTGTAATAAATAACAGTTGATTTATAATAAGTAATGATCAACTGCTAAAAATTACCATTTCAAACAGTAAAATCGTGATTTTACTATTCACTTTATAATATTTACCATTTAAACGTTACAATTTACTCTTTACAAGGAAGAAAATACTATTTCAAACAGTAATATTCGCTATGTGAATGTCTAAAATGTTAAAGTATAATAATTAAGAATTCAGACTTTGATATTTATCATTTCGTACCTAAAAAATGATCTTATGATATGTAAAAAGTATAAAATAAAGTTAGTAAATTTCTAATACAAGCAACGTCAATATTTACAATGTAAAACGGTAAATTTTAAACGCAACGCTAAAAATCAAACTGTAATTATTGACTTGCTTGGACTGGTAAAATGTATATTTTAAAAGTATAATTTTTACTGTTTCAAACGTTAAATTCTCCCAGAGTGAGACCCCTTTCTCTTTCATCTGAGTTCCCCTTCTCCTCATAATATCGACTATGTATTGAAATGGCAATTTTTACTGTTTGAAACTGTAATTTTTAAAGATGAAAGAGTCGTTATTTACTATAGTGACAGCTACTAATCACTTATTTTGGATATTAAATTATAAATTGTGGCTTTTATACTTTCTACATTAAGTTCTGTAATATTTATATTTTGGCCACCCCGATATCCGCTTTACTGTTTGAAACTATAAAAATTAACCGAAATCCGAGTGAATATTACAGTTTACTTTTTTCCGTGTAAACTTAAAACACATAAGATATGCTTAATTGAAATACATATTTATTCATACGTTTTAAATAAATAATTTATTGTTAAGCAGGATAAATGTATGTCTTTGTCTATACGTAAATGCACTTACGCATACAAAAACACATAGATGAATAATAAAACATAAAAATAAGTGATAAAGATACTGCACTCTAACCCAAGTAAAGGGGACTTATGCGACATTTTTGAACAAGCTTAAGAGAGAGGGTAAGGGTCCAAGAAAATAGACAAATAATTGGATATTGTTTCCCCCAATTAGTGGAAATTAATAACGCCCCAAAATTCGATTCCTTTATGATTTTTTGTCGAAAATCTCTCTCGTTTTTTTAGACGTCCTAGTGTTAACATCGTCTAAAGGTTTTACTAAGGTTTTTGAAACTACGTGTAGAAGTAAAATTAAATTGTTTTGTAAAGTGAATTTAAGTTACGTAAATAATAAATTTAAACATACCAACGAATAATATCAACAAATCAGGTATAATTTGAATTATTAATATTTTTAAACGATGTTATATTGAAAACTCGTTATATGAAAGAAAATATTAACTTTTAATCGCTGTGTAATAACTGTAATTTAAATAATATTATTAACCAGAGTTTAACAATATTTGTATTAAAATTATTTAAATAGATAAATTTATTTAGACAAACCTTACCATTCTCAATAAATTTCATCTCGGGAGTTTCCGGTCTATTAGCCTAACACGCGAGAGCTGAATACTTAAAATTTGAAATTAATTAATTATCAATAAATTAATTTTTTTTAGATAACAAAAATTTTTTAAATCTTGAAAAAAAAGAACGCAAAATTTTGAAAATTTTTATTAAAAAATTTAGAAATTGCTAACTTAATTTTTCGATTTTTTTTCTCGAAAAAATCAAAAGAATTTTTTTTTTTTTTTTTTTTTTTAATGACCATATTGTGTAATTAGAATTTTTAATAAATAAAATTACTAATCCATAATTTTCTTCGAAAAATTAAAATTTATTAATGCTTGTTATAATTATGATGCAATATTAATCAGCTTCGGGTTATCAAGTTTACGTCAAGGCCTTAATTATTATGTTTCTTCGATAAACTTAGATGACAATCTTCTTGATACTAAAATTAATAATAAGACTTTTTACTTAAGATAAAAATGAATAAATTTAAATAATTCCAAAAAATTTTTTAAAATTTTTATTTCTTCTGGAGTGATAAATAATATTCAAACTACAAAAAAAGAAATAATTAACTAAATTTGACACCAAAATTTACACTAATAAAATTAAAAATTGTTTTAATAATAAATTATAAAAAAATTTTGAAATTTAAACAAGTAATAAATGCAATTTTTTATAAATTTTTGAAAAAGAAGAAATAAAGCAAAGAAATTTTTTAAGAAAATAAATTCGTAAATTTAAACTAAAATCTTATCTAAAAATAATTTTAAAAACACGAGTTTAATATAAAACTCGGCTGTGAGCAATGAATAACAACAAAAAGTAATTATCATTGAATTCACGTGTTCCGCATTTATTAAAATAAAACTTTAAATCTCACAGCGGGAAGGGGAGGAGAAAACAAGCTAGTCGTTAATAAAAACGCGGTGTTGATCGCGAGCTGGTTTTACTTGACTTTACTTATCAGTCAAGTTCATGTTCAGTCTGTCGCGTTAGTTAATAGTTGTTAGCAGTAAGTTATTACATTGAGTTGTTGTCTATTCTGAATTGCGCAGCATCTATAATTTTAATTTAAATAATTATTTTGTTCTCTATAAAAAGTCTGACTTGCTGGTGGTTATTTTTGTACCAAGTTTGATAATAACCGTAAAGTATGGATGCCTTCAAGAAAGGATGGTTCAGTGAGTTCAACGACTTATGGCCTGGTATCAGTGTTTCTTTTGAAGTTACTAAAATTTTGCATCATGAAAAATCACAGTTTCAAGATATTTTGCTAGTTGATACGTAAGTTTATTTTTTATACAAAATTCTAATCTTTTCTATCATTTTTTTATGCTAATAATTAGAGCCGAGATTTTTGCCGAAAATATTAGTCTTGTAAAAAATTTTTTTTAAACAAAATTTCAAAATTTAATTTTATAAAAAAAATGTCTCATAATTTTTTTATACGAGCAATATTTTCACCGTAATTTAAAAAGCTTTCATTATGAATGTTAATTTTGAATCATAAAAAACATTTTTTTTATAAAATTAAATTTTAAACAATTTTTGTTTTATAAATTCTTTAACAAGACGAATATTTTCGCAGTAATATTAAAAATTTAAGATTTATTTTATGATTGCGGCAAAAATTTTGGCTCTACCCACTATATTTAAATTGTATTAACCGTGATATTAATTTTGAAAGTTGATAATGTCTTCTTATAACTACTTTTAGCTCTTCATAAGATTTTAACAAATTTTAATAAATTTCCTTCGGCTGGCAGATAAATTTTTTTTTAATATTTTAAAATGAATTTTGTAATTTTTAATAAGGAAAAAATATAAGCAAAATTTTTAGAATAAATCTGAGAAATTTCCTAAAGCTAAAACAAGTTTTATAAAATTGATATTTCTTCTTTAATAAAAACTAGCAACCCTGCAGTCACTTTGTGACTGCCGTGACTTGTGAATTATAAATAAATAAAATTTTGCTTTATTGAATAATTACTTTTATTAAATTGCACTGTATTTTCTTAACTATTGACGTTTTTAAAGATATAAGCTCATCCCAATGTTACACTCATGAAGAGCTTTCATTTGAGTACCCACATGCATTTTTGATATATTTTTCATATATACATATGTATGTATATATATATATATATATATATATATATATATATATATATATATATATATATATATATATATATATATATGAAAAAATGATGTGGGTACTCAAATGAAAGGTCTCGATGAGAGTAATATTGGGATGAGATTATATCTTTAAAAATGTCAATAGTTCACAAAATATTTGTTAAATCGCACTGTACTTTCTTAAATATTTATGTTTTTAAAGATATAAGCTCATCCCGATGTTACACTCATCAAGAGCTTTCATTTGAGTACCCACATGAATTTTGATATATTTTTCATATATTTATATATATAAATATATAAAATATATGAAAAATTGATGTTGGTACTCAAATGAAAGGTCTCAAGGAGTGTAATGTCGAGGTGAGCTTATTTCTTTAAAAATATCAATAGTTAACAAGGTACAAAGTCATGTCTTAATTATTGACATTTTTCATGATATAAACTCATCCCGATGTTACACTCATCGAGACCTTTCATTTAAGTACCCACATGACATTTTATATATATTTTATATATATGGTATTTGTAAAATATATAAATATATAAAATATATGAAAAATTGATGTGGGTACTCAAATGAAAGGTCTTGATGAGTGTAATGTCGAGGTGAGCTTATATCTTTAAAAATATCATTAGTTGACAAAGTACAATGTCGTGTCTTAATTATTGACATTTTTCATGATATAAACTCATTTCGATGTTACACTTATCGAGACCTTTCCTTTAAGTATCCACATGACATTTAATATATATTTTATATATATGGTATTTGTAAAATATATAAATATATAAAATATATGAAAAATTGATGTGGGTACTCAAATGAAAGGTCTTGATGAGTGTAACATCGGGATGAGCTTATATCTTTAAAAATGCCAATATTTCACAAGATTTCTAAAGGAAATATTAATTTCTTCAAACCAAAACATTATTTTTACGTCAATGATTGCGATCTTAAAAAATAAGATACACGATTTTTTATTCCACAGAAAAGCCCACGGAAGACTATTGGTCCTCGATGGAATAATCCAGTGTTCCGAGAGCGATGAATTTTCATACCAAGAAATGATTTCTTTTTTACCACTCTGCACTCATCCAAATCCCAAAAATGTAAGTGTGTTTTTTTATACTATCAATTATGATTAAGAATAAAAATTAGAAATGAAAATAAATTGATAAATTTCCTTACAGGTTCTGATAGTCGGTGGAGGTGACGGTGGAGTAGCCAGAGAAGTAGTTAAACACCCAGGAGTAGAGCATGTAACTCAGGTAGAAATCGACGGACGTGTTTTGGAATTATCACGTCAATACTTACCTTCTTTAGCCTGTGGGTTGTCGCATCCCAAAGTAACTCTTTACGTTGGTGACGGGTTTGAATTTATGCAGAAACATTCTCAGCAATTCGATGTTATCATTACTGATAGCAGTGATCCTATTGGTAAGATTAATTTATACTTATTGATAAAGTAATAAAAAATACATACTTTTTAATTAAATAATTATTACGTGAATTAAGAACAATTTTATAATTAAAAAATTTTTCAAATCAAATAATTTTTTTTTTTTTACTTTATATTAAATTAATATAATATTATTAATTAACAATTTTTTTTTTTATTTTATATAATTGATATTGCCATTTATAAATTAATTTTATTATAAAAAAATTTGTCAAATTTTTATTAACTAAATTAATTTTTATTTTTTAATTACACAATATTGGGAGTTTAATAGCTTAAATTCACCTGGCATTTCCTGACATACTATAGCTTCAAACGCTAAGATATGATTTTGAAAATTCTAAATTTTTTAAAAAATAATAAACTAATCAACTTTTTTATCTAAAAACCTTATAATAAAAAATTTATTAAAATTTTAGTTTAAAAGAAATATGTTGAAATTAAAAATCGAGTTTATAAAAAAAAGTTTATAATTTTATGTAAAATATTATTTTGTAAGTTTAAAATTTATTTGTAAAGTTTTTATTGAACAACAAAAAAATTAATTTAAAAATTTTTTAAACAAAAATATATATATGGGTGATTTTCTGTAAGAACGTCTTAAATCTGTATAAAATTGTCCGACCAAATTATTTTTGATTTTATTAGAAAAAAAAATTAACAAGGGCTACAAAACTATCAGCTTAATCATAATAAATAAACAGCCAAATTAATTTTTGTTTTTTCGATATTTGTGTGTCTTTTGCCATATAACATGACAGGGGACTGTTTTTTTTTTTTTCAAATTGAGAAAAATCAAGCAAACTATTTCAATGCATTCAACTTTTCAGGTCCTCAATGAATGTTTACATTAATTAGAATAATATTATTATTATTTATTAATTTATTGCTTTATAAGATACAAGGTCCCATAAGCAAGGGGAATAGTATTTACATTAGTTTTATACAATAAAAGAAAATAATTTGCTGCAAAAGTAATAAATACAATCAAAATTTAAAAAAATTTTTATAGCAAAAATTTTTTCTTTTTCTCTTCTTTCTCTTTTTTTTTTTTTTTTTTTTTTTTTAAGTTTAGTTTTGGTGTTAAGCAGCATCAATACAATTATAAATGAATCTACATTCTTTGGAGTTATTACATTTTGTCTCTTCTTTCAAGTACTTGTGTAGCCAGCTTGCACAGCTTCCTGGTGTCATAGTGCGATAAGTTTGCAAGTACGCGGGGCATACAAAGAGGATATGCTCGATATTTTCAGGTTCATTCAGCGTGCAGTTCAAACATATCTTCGTTGGATTAATTTTATTTGATTTGATTATTGACAAGTATGCCTGGTATTTGTTCGCCAGTCTTATTTGTACAATTGTTCTTTTGATAAGCATGGGATGGTTTTCATACAGGTAATCATGCTCGCCAAGGACCATAGTAAGTGGTTTGTATATTCTAAACAGACAGGACGTAGAGTTACAATACTTGGCTACATCTCTCTCTCTAAGCGAGTCTTTATAGCGATTAAAAACCTCCAGCTTTTTGCTTAGAATAATATTAAGACTTATGGATCCAATTTTATAAATAAAAATAGTTGCCAGGGGACTGAGTTTTGAAGTGGCCCAGACACATATTTCCAGCACAAACGGTGCTTTGACACTAAATAAAATGCCGATAAAGCGCTAACAGCCCTATGGTTATTAACTTAAGGCTAGTTAGATCCTTATAAACCTTACAAAAGGTAAAATAACACGCTGGATTTTTTTTTTTTGGCTTTGAACTTCTGGCAGGGGACTGTTCTTAAAATGCCTGGGGCAACTTTGGTTTAATGAATTTAATGAAACAAATTAATTTTCGGTATTTTTTATTGAAGAAGATTGTTAGTTAACGAATTAAGTTTATAAACATTATGGACCAAATTATATATTATGGACGAATAACTTAAAATTTAATCTTAAAGTTTTAATTTTGGGAATGGGACAGCCCAAGGGACTGTTATTTCGGTGGTTTACAAAATTATAGCAAAAAAACCAAAATTAATTTTATTTTAGTTTTCAATGCTCCAAATAGAAATGTTTTTTTACTTTCGTAATAAATTTTTTTTAGTAAGAAAATAACAATTTTTCCAATAAAAAAATGCTCGTGACAGCAAAAAACATCCTTACAGAGAATCACCCATATATTTGTTGTTATAAAGTTAGCTTGTTTTATATTTTTTGATTTAACGGCATCAAATAAATTTAACAGCATATTAATAAGATTTACATAAAAATATGGAAAAAATAATAAAATTTCATGATTTTAATTTTTTTTTATTAATAAAATAACTTTCTTAAATTCAGGACCAGCTGAATGTTTATTCCAAGAATCATATTTCGCGCTTATGAAGACAGCATTGAAACCCGGAGGCCTTGTTTGCAGTCAAGCCGGAACAATTTGGTCTAACGATTTGCAAGTCGAAAAAACATTGGAACACTGCAAGTCAGTTTTTCCAGCCGCTTCCTATGCATACACTTCAGTTCCGACTTATCCCACCGGACAAATTGGTTTCGTGATGGGAAGTTTGAATCCCGTGAGTATTTTTTTTATTTTTTTATTTAAGGTAAAAGACCCAGTTATTGACACTTGCAATTTTATTCTAATTAAAAAAATAAAATGTTTTCAAAAAACCAATTATCTTAAAATTAAAAATTCAAAAATTATATTTATTTATTTATTAGTCAATTTGTTTTATTTAATTTAAATAAATTTTCAAGTGTCAATAACTGGGTCTTTTACCTTACAATTTTACAAATTTTTTTACTAATAATTCAAAATTTTTAATTTAGAACACAAAATTTGGAGAACCAGTTAAAGTATTCACAGAAAATGAATTAGATGAAATGAAGCTTAAATACTACGATGATAAAATCCACAGGTCGTCGTTTGTGCTTCCTAGATTTGCTGCTAAAGCAATTAAAAATTTAGTCAAGTAAATTAATTTAGAGATTAATAAAAAATTTATTAACGTTATTTCTTTTTATTGACAATTTTATAAGATATAATATAATATAATAATATATGATTAATGGTAAAATTTTTTATAATAAAAATATATATAAGTAATAAAAAAATTGAAATGAAACATTCCAGAAATAATTGTTTAATTATAAGACATCTGATAATTAAAAAATTTTTTTTTAATTTTTAATAAATTATTAAAAAAAATTATTTTGTAAAATTATTTTTTTATTTTCTAAATAATTAATTTATTTGAAAAATTAAAAAAATTATCGGATGTCTTTTAATTTTATAATGTTTAATTATTTTATAATTATATTTATATAATTTAAGGCTTATTTGGCTGTTGTATTACAAGTTATTAATAATTAATAATAAAATTGTTAAAAATATAATTGTGCTTGTAAATAAAATTTTTTGTTCATAATAGCTATATATTTAAATATTTTGACACAATGGCACTCTCAAATCTAAATTTTAAAGAAATAATTAGCTTAAAAAAAATAATAAATTCAATTCCTGTGCATTTTATTCATAAGATTAAAATTTTCATTTTTTGGCAGCTCTTTTAAGAAAAATATTATTTGGTGAATATTTTGATTACTTTTATAAATATATTAAAATTATTGATTTTTTTTTCGTAAAAAAAATATTCAATTGCACATTTGTCATTTTTTTTTTGAGCTGGTGTTTTAAAAAATGCTTTTGTGGTTTTTCAGTCAAAAAAAATTTTTTTTCCAAATAATTTAATTATAAATTAACCGGTAAAAAATATTTTTTTTTTTAAATAAAAAATGAGATTCTGCGAGGAGCAACAATTATTTATAATTGAAGAAATTATTTATAATTTTAATTAATTAATTAAAAAGAAAAAATAGTTAGTAAAAGAAAAAATAGTTAATACAAGAGAAATAAGCAAATAAAAATAAAAATAAACCATGAAGCAATTAATCCTGCTGTTAATCATGGTTAGAAAATTAATATAAAATAAAATGATATGTTGCTTCTCTTGTTAATGTCTCGCGTTAACGAACTTAAAATTATAAATAAAAGAAATTAATTATAAGTTAATTGCTGATTCAAAAAATCAATTAATATTAATAAAAAAATAAATGATTTTTTTAATTCAAATTTTTCCCGCTTTTCTGCGCTTGCGCTCGCGCAGATTTTAGAAGTATTATTATTATAATTATAACAATGGCGGTTCGGAATCGGTAACGGTCGGTCAAAAATTTACGCGGTCAATTAATTAACTGATTAATTAATTAATTAATAATTAAATTAATTAATTAATTAATACCGCGTTAAATTATGCGAATTTGTAATTGACTTTTCAATAATTATTAATTTCTTCTTGATTATTTTAATAGTTAAAATTTAGTTTTTATCTAAAAGTTTAATTGACATTTATTTATATTTAATATTTAAATATATATATATTTATACTTTTATATATTCATTTAATAAAATATACAATTAAAAGGCAATTTGTTACTAAAGGCTAGTTCCGAAAGCACATCTATTTTTCAGAATCTAAGGACACTTGAATATCTAGAACATCAAATGGTAAGTCTAAGGAAGTCCTTCAGGAGGTTCAATCGCTGTCAGGAAAATTACATGTTAAAATAATGAAATGACTGATGGAATTATTTTTTAACTTAAGTTTGATAATTAATTTTAATTGATTTAATTCTAGGTGAAGTTTATTCGGCAACTCGTTGGAATTTCACTGGTAATGTATAACCTTAAATATTTATAAATATTTTCCGCGCACTAGTCGCCATTTTGTCAATAGACGCCATTTTACTAAAGTGAAAAAAATTTATTTTTAATCAAGAAAATTAATTTGAGAACTTTAAATATTTTTAATCAAGTCAATTTTTGAGTCTCAAAACTTAATTGAGTAAATTTTAGCTTAAATTTTTTTTTTTTTTTATAAAATTTTTATAATTAATAAATCATTTAAAAAATCGGTAATTGTTTACAAGTGAGATCCACCCTATTTTTGGGCCAATCTAGGTGAAAAATTAACATTTTTTAATTTTTTTTATTCTGCTTGTTTTAACGGCGCATTCATGATAAAAATTATCGTGAAAGAAAAAAATAAAGATTTCGATAGTTTTTTTGCCTTCAAAAGTTGGAAAAAATTTTGGCTCTCATGTTTTTGGATAAAATTTCTATTTTATCTTTTTTTGAAAAAAAAAAATAACAAAAAAACGAACAATTTAAAAAAAAAGTTGAATATCCCAATTTTGTAAAAAATTTATAAATTTTTTTGAAAATTTGATAAAATTATGACTACTTTTTTTTTCAATTGTTCATTTTTTATGTATTTTTCGAAAAAAAAGCTATCAATAAAATCAAATAAAAATTTCGTTCAAAAAAATGAAAATTAAAATGGTTGACCCCACTTGTAAATGAGGAGCTGATTTTCAAAAGGGTATCTTTTCGTATTTTAAAAGAGCAGTTTTTTGAACTTTTAAATATTAATTACTTCGAGAATTATGAAGATTTCTAAATGAAAATCGAATTGTAGCTTCATAACCGATAGCACTTTATAGCTAAATTAAAGAAGTTCAATAAAAATATTTATAATTGAAGAAAACCAGCTTTTTGTCTCGATCAATGAAAAATGAAAAGATACCCTTTTGAAACTCAACTCCTCAAATATTTACCGAATTTTTATAACCAATAAAATGTTATAAAAAAAAAATTTTTTTTTAATTTTTACCTGTAGAATTTTTTTATTAAATTTTTTTCATTATAATTTAATTATTAAAAAAATAAAAAAAAAATCTTCGTATATTAAAAATTCAGTATAATTTTAAAATCAAAAATTATTGAAATCATTTTCAAGCTAATTAAATTTTTAAACTTCCACATAAAATCACTAATGAAAATATTTTTCTGCAAAAAAAATGCAATAAAAAAAAGTGCTCAAATTTTCCTTGACAATAATAGAACCTCCCAAAATTGTGCGTAAACCCTACCCTTAACCCTACTTATCATCAAACCTAAAAGACTTAGTACTAGACTCCTGATGCTTGGACATCTTCATCGTAACAGTTTTCTTCTCAATGATCTTCTGAGTCATAGAATGCTTAGTACTCTTATGTTCCACACTACCATTATCAAACCCTCCTCTAAAACTAGTCAAATCACTCCCCGAATTAAACTCTCTCTGCTCAACAGTTTCATAATTCTCATAGTTCTCATAATTAGTCTTAGGACTGAACACCTTGGTAGTAGTCGTGTTTTCAATCTTACCCCCCGGAAGAACCTTGCTCTCAATATTCTTAAAAGTTTGACTCTGCGCAATCGGTTGCTGGAATCTCATTCCGTCAGTTTGAGACTTGAAGGTGCTCATATGTCCGGAGTACCTTCCCGAATTGGGTTCATAGTACTCCGGAGACTTGCTATAAAGCGGCTGCGGGGAAGTGTCAATGAACTTTCTGTTCAACATTGGCGACTTGGCCGTAGCAATTTGAGAGGTAGCTGGCGGAAAAGGGCCCTCTAGTGGCAAAGATTCGTAGCTAAGAACATCGCGTTCCTGGTTGATCTTCCGCTCGATGGAGCTGTACTGAGCTGGTGAATCCGCGGAGGAATTGATCGTCGAGTAGTCACTGTACTTCCCCCTGGAGTCCAAAGAGCCGTAGTGACTCTCCGGCAAGGATTTGTACGAGTCCTTCATCTTCCTCTCTAACGTCGACTGCGTGGAGTTGACCTTCTCGGGACTCACCAGGTTCTGGCGGTCGTTGATGATCTGGGAGATCTGATTCCCCCTAGAAGAGTCTCTTTCGTACCTCGAATAGTAGCTCTCGTAGCCGCTTTGGTCAGCGTCGTTCTCAGTATCAGAAAAGTCAGGTTTGTTCTTATATTTCGCTTGACGAATCGCCGTGAGTCGGCCACGAGCTTCCTCGAGTTCCTTTTCAATCCTCAGAACCTCTGACCTTGCGTTTATCTCCTGAGCGATTCCTCCAACCATTCTTTTGTTCAAAACAAGCGACCTTTCTTCCTCTTGCTGGATTGCTTGTTGGGCAGCTCTTACTAGATTGTCGGTAGCGCGCTTCACTGCATTACCGGCCGCTTGGAGACGCTTGGTGCTTTCGCTGTCGGGGTCTGCTTTTACTTTGCAGGCAACCAGCAATTGCGCTGTGCTACTGGCGACTTGCTTTGCACTGGAGATCAATTTTTCTTCGCTGCTCACGCCCTGGACTAAAGCGTTTGCGGATTCTACTAAACTGTGGGTTGCAGCGGCTACTAAACGAGCCGCGGAGATTAAGCCTTCTGACCATTGTCCGTCGTCGGAAGATGTCAGAGGAGTTCGCGATACTTTTCCTGTTGTTATTAATTCTCGTTGCGCGGCGCTAGCGGCTTTTATTAGCGCTGATGTTGCAGCCGCGATTGATTTTGCGGCTTCTAGGATCATTTCGTCGAAGTTCATGTCCTCGCTGGTTTCCTAAAAAATTTTTATAACAATTTTGGTGAAAATTTATGCCAAGATACTACAGAACCTCGCTCATGAAAAAAAAAGTTTTTTTCCACCCAGACTACAAAATATTTTTAGATCCAATATCTGTTTTTTAATATAAAAAGATTTTTTTAAATGTTTTTTTCTATTTCGCGGTTTTTTATTTTAGGAGAATAAATTTAACGTCCTTTTACAAAATCATATTACATATAAAAGAAAAATTAGAAAAATGGTTGACCCTAAAGGCCATCCCTGCAATTTCCCGCTAATTTCATATTTAAGCACTCAAAATCGCGCTTACTACGTTTTTGAGCTCTTCGAGCTCAAAAAAATAATTTCCGTGTCTTTTTGAGCTCTCCGAGCTCAAAAACTGGTATTTTCCGTTTGTTTACATTGTTGAAAAGTTGCGCTGATTTATAATTTATTGAAAAATTACCAAGCTGTATTACAATTGATATCATAATTTGGATGCATCCTTGGGTACGAAAAAAGTTGCTCCAATGGGATTTACGAAATTAAAAATTCAATTTTTCAACGATTTAATTAATAATTAATTCAATTTTGTTTAATTGAATTATTAAGATAAATTAAATTTTCTTAAATTTAATCTATATTATTGAGAGAAAAAGAAAAATTTTGTTTCCAGGATAGTCATATGATAAAATCGGTTTTTTTAGTGAAATTTAGTGTCATTGTAAAGGTCTTGACTTGAATTTGTGCCTTTTCAAGGTTTCATAACATTCTTAGAGATAGTTAATTTATTATAAGTATTTAGGCTGCATTCGAAAATGCTCTATCTCTAGATGCATAATTGAGAGATAACCTTTTATCTTGTGAAATATTAACATTTTTAAAGATATAAGCTCATCCCGATGTTACAATCATCGAGACCTTTCGTTTGAGTACCCACATCAATTTTTCATATATTTTATATATTTATACATATGAATAAATGAAAAATATATCAAAATGCATGTGGGTACTCAAATGAAAGCTCTTGATGAGTGTAACATTAGGATGAGCTTATATCTTAAAAAATGTCAATATTTAAGAAAGTACAGTGCAATTTAACAAAAGTAATTATTTAATAAAGCAAAATTTTAATTTTTTATAGCTCACAAGTCCCAGCAGTCACATAGTGACTGCAAGGTTGCTAGTTATAATTAATTCGATTTTTCTTAATTCAATTATAATTGATAAATTAATAATTATTAATTTATTAATTATACTAAAAAAGATCCACAGTATTATAAACACATTTGTATCTGTGTCAAATGAGCTTAAGTCAAAACTTTGAAATTCTCTACACAGGAATACCCGTTTTTTTACTGGAGGGAAAAAAACTTTTTTTTCAGCGTAATTTTTCGAGGTTCTACTGTAATAATAATCTTACTTATTAATGATGAAAATTCTGACCACCTTATTAATATGTTTGATTCCTGGTCGATTTTTAATTAACAACCAAGAATATCAAACATATCTTAAGGTAATTCAGCCTGCAATTTAATTGATTATATAAATCAACAAAAAATGAATATAAAATTACCTGGATACTTCTTCTAGGCCGTAGACTGGCCAATTTCTTAGCAGCAGCATCAATACTAGCTGCAGCTCCTAAAAGTTCATTTTCAGCAATGACAGTCGGATCGTCAGGATCAACCCAATCAGCTCCTTTGAGTAGTTCCGCAACAGCCACTAATTCAGTGACACTCTGAGCAATTTTCCTCGAAATAATCGGCAGCGCATGCTTAGCATCGCCAGTTCTAGAAGCAATCTGCAAAATCGCTTGCAATAATTCCCGGTAATTCATCGCGACGTCATGACCTGCTTGAAGAGTCCGATCTCTAAGATCCGGAGTTTCAGCACACTGATAAGCGGCTGACTTGCAAATCACCAACATGTCGCTGATAGATTTACGGCCCATGTTTGCAGCAGCTATTATGTCATCCTGCTTGCAGCTGTTGCCTGCAGCGACTGCTTTTGCGGTTGAAATTGTGATGCTTTTGGTGCATCGGACCAAATCTTCCGGCGTAACATTCGGTCGTTGGAAGTCTGGAGTGTTTAGAGCCCGAATTTCCTGGCCAATTGCTTCAATAGTCGACTCTAGGGCTCGGGTTCCTCTGGTGTGCTCGTCCTCGACCGCCTTTACCGTTTTCAGCAATGACGTCACGTTGGTCACCATCACCTGTTGATAAAGTAGATGTTAGTTCCCCTTTTTGATACTTCTTTACCGACATTTAATAGCTTTGTGGTTAATTGGTACTCAAGCCCTGAAAGAAGCGTTAATTTAAATTGTTAATCAATTATCTGTGGACAATTAGTGACGTCTAGGGGAATTTTATTACTGTGATTGTTGTAATTCATTGTGAAAGGATCAACTGGGTCTGTTAGTTACGATCCTGAGCCAATACTTCGGGTTAGGAACACAACAATCTAGAAATGAGTACATACCTAACCACTTCCGTACAAAGGTTCTAATTCTAGAGGGATTATAGAGCATTGTTGGTTTTCGATGGTTTTATTTATGCAAATGACGTACAAATGTTTGATATGTATGGCTTTTGTAGAAAAAATTCATTTATCGCAAGTATTTTAATATAAATTGGCGTTTTGTGGTCGAAAAAATCGTTGTTTAGGGCTGTTGAAAGAATTTAGAGACACGATTTCTTTAAAACAAATCAACCGATTCAAAAGTTTGCTACGAAAATCGAAAAAACTTGTCAAGATTGAAAACGTGATAAATTTTGGAATTGATCGGTCTAGTAGTTTCAAAGTTATCCATACTGAGAGAAAAATCTTCTCTGAACTAGGTTAATCTGGTTAAATAGCATCACCACTATTTAATTGAAGTTCTTGTACCTAAAATTATTATTTTGAACACATGATTACCTAATTATTTTTAGTTAAATATGCGCTCAATAATAATCTTGATTAACTTTAATTCAAAAAATAGAAAAAATAATTTGGACAGCCCAAACCGGGAATCGAACCCGGTTTATTCGGCTGCGCATTATGAGCTCTACCAGTTAAGCTATCTAAAACATCATCCGTAACTACTTTTCAGCCATTTAATAATTTTTTGTTTAAGGTTGTTCACTCGGGACATATAGTTTATGCTATTTCTTTCCTTTTCACTCGCTAGTACTGCCTTTCTCACGAGTTATCTCTTATTTGCTTTTATTAATGGTTATTTCTGTTTAACTAGCCAGTTTATTAACAATTTAAAAAAATACTACATGGTCAAAATTTTCAAAATTTCTTTGGATTATTTTAAGGTAGTCCTACCGTTACCACAAGAGTCAAATCCCAAGACCTAACTTTATTTGATTAATGTAGTAGATTTCCCTATACTAAATCGCGTTGGAGAAAGAGAGACAGAGATAAATTTTGAATGTTTTTCATTAACAAATATCCTCATTCTACAATATAAAATTGATGATTGAATTGAAGTTAGTTTAGTATCGAAAATCTCGAAAATCTCGAAATAATGGTTACTGATTCCTTATTGGTAAGGATTAAAGCGCGCGCGTATGCGCGCAATTTGAATTCCTAGTATTCTCTGAAACCATACTGATTGTTATTAAATATGTTCTAGATGTTATTTTCTCTCGTTGTCTTAATTTTTATAAGAATCTGAACGTCCACTTATATGAAATAAAATAAAGTCTGTGACTTTCCATAAGGATCAATGGTAAAGGCAAAAATATGTAAATATTAATATTTTTTTTTTTAGTTCTCGGTAGGCCTCCAAAAATTTAAGTGGTTAATTAAGATATTCCAAGTTTTATCAAATTCTGAACGTCAATTCTAAAACCGGTAGTACTACCTTAAGTATATTATTCTAACAGGTCTCAGTTTTTTGAAACGATCTTAAAATCCTTTCAATGCAATAACCATTAATATTTATGATTTTCTTACTCTCCACCCAAACTGTCTGTGCTAAAATGTTATTTTTAATTACAATTATCTTATTTCTGGTATGGTCAATTGATTTCAAATTTCAACAGCACATGTAATGCGGATTCTATTACCCATATTTTAAATTTCGAAAACTTCTTAAAATTTTGCATTTATGACCGAACTACCTTCACACGATAATAGACAAATATTTATTAAAATATAGTCCATATTACTTTTTATCAATAGTTACTTAAACTAATGCGTAGTTCGAGTAACTAAAAAAAAATTTAGAAAACTATATTATATACTTGTAACGTTATAATTCAGCTAACTATGCACTGTTCTCAGTGCAGGAATATAAGTTGAAAATATTTGATTCAGATTTTATCGCGAAAGTTATAAACTGCTCGATCCGGTTCAAAATTAACCAGAAGCAAGTTCTGCTAAGTAATTTTCATTTCTGCTAACCACAAGGGAATCGGCTGATTGGTTAAAGTGTTATCGTGTATCGAAATACTCTCCTGGGGATGAAAAGAGCTCTAAAATATTTAATCGGGATAGAACTGAAAATTTTGGAAACACCGGATAGTAATTAAAAGGGCGAAATTCTACATGAGCAGCAGAAGATCAGACGTGCGTTGCTTAGGCTGATTGGTCTCTGATGAAGATCGGAGGCGCATGAGTTCCTCTTCTTGATCGGAGACAATCCACTCAGATTCAGAGCCAGCAGTGTCGCTCGCCAATGGAAAAATCTGTTGGTGCAGCTGCCGCTCAACTACCTGATAGCAGCCAATTGGCCAAAAATCCGTCGTTTCAAAATCAAAGTCCACCGTTACTTACTTTTTAAACATTAATTATACATCTTTTATTATTTTAAATAAGCAATCACGCTTATACGAATTTAATCTACGCATTCCGTAACAAAATAATCACTATTATCTACCAATTTTCGGCATCACACAACAGAAAACCAAAATTTACCTCGGTGGACTTTAATATCGACGAATTTTTGTATCGATTTTCGTCTCTAACCGATTTTTATCTCTACTCAGGAAATTTCGATTTGTTACTGTAAAGGCCATCAAAGTCTAGTATAAAATCTCATCTAGTCAATTAAAGTCCACCCACAAAATTAATCAAGCATGTTACGGATTAATTTTTGTTAATTAAAAGCTATTGAATGAATTTACGCAAAAACAGTAATCATTGCTGAAAACAGTCGTTTAGTCAAAATTCTACTAAGCGCGATCAAAAGTAATGTAGGTATTACTTTGCTGTATGGTACTTAGTCCATGAATATCAAAATAATGTAAATAATGATATGTCATGATGTAAATTTTACTATATTTATAGTATTGAGTCCTGTGCTGTCCAGTACTCAATTTCAAGTAATTTATACTTTTATTTTTAGTAAGTTAGCCAGCGTTGGACTCGAGTTAGCCCCAAGCAGCACAGTAATGGTTACATTAATGTATAGTTCGCGTTACCTTTCTCTAATGTAACCACTACCAGACTATGACGTTTTATGTTCATAAGACGGCTAATATGTTGAACGATTATCTATTCTTATTAACTTTTATAGTAAAAATAAAAAAATTATCAAATATTAATTACTTATATTGCCGTCAACTTGTTAGTTAAAACTGTAACTTAATAAAACTGATTTTATATAAACTAATTTTTTTTAACTATTAAAAAATTATTTGATTTTTTTTTTGATAAAAATTATTTGTTTTTATTCAAAAATTTTAATTGTAATTTTTTAATTTACTCAATTTATTATCCAAATTTAATTTAATGTGTCCATTACTTGAAAACAGGCCTTTAAACTAAGCTCAGTAGGACTGAGTAGTTTTTTTAATGCCATACGTTTTACACAGTTTAGTAATGGTTACATGCTGGCCTGACTATATTTACTTTTTGATAAAGTACCAAGTACTTTATTTTTAAAGTGATACTAAACAAAAATTAACGTTACTGCTGCAAAGTAATCAGTAGTCGGCTTGTGTAGTAATAACAAATATACTTTTTAGATCTTATAGTATAATTTACTTAAAATTTATTTCTATATCTCTAAAACTCTGACTGA
This sequence comes from Cotesia glomerata, assembly GCF_020080835.1. Classification (NCBI taxonomy): domain Eukaryota; kingdom Metazoa; phylum Arthropoda; class Insecta; order Hymenoptera; family Braconidae; genus Cotesia; species Cotesia glomerata. The sequence goes on from NC_058164.1 coordinate 23,367,370, forward strand.
ATGACTGTTCAACTAATAATTACTGTAAAGTGTGTAAAATAAGAAATTAGTGGCAACCACTGTTATAAAAAACTAGGTTAGGTAAGGTTAAGGTTAAAACAATCTAAAGAAAAAGAAAAGTTACCTTAGCAGAGTCTTTAAGATGCGCCATACTGGGATCATTGATAGGTTTACCGCTAGCAGCCTTAGTAGCATGAATAAGGTCCCCTAATGCGGAAGCAACATCGCGAACCGCGTTGATAAGCATCACCTGAGCTTCCGCATTCTGACTGCCAAGACTAGCAGCTCCATACTTTACAACTTCCGCGAGCTGGACAATAGTAGAAACCGCGTTCTGAGCCGCTACCGCAAGTTGCTCTTGAGAAGAAGCAGCTCCAGCCACCAGAGTCTTGGTGTCCTCCACCAAAGCCTTGGCAGTCTTCAGAATATTTTCCCGATGGTCAGCAAAAGTGTCTCCTTCATTCTCCGCGTGCAAAGTTCCAGCAGTTGCGAACATAATAGTAGTGTCCAGATCACCAATTATCCCAGACACAGTGCTAGCAGCATTGATGCAAGCTTGAGTGCCCCTGGAGCCAGCTTGCAAAGCAGCCAGCACCTGGGACACCCGCTCAGTTATGATCTTTCCGTAGCTCGAGACTTCTAACTGCGCTAAAGAGTCTCCAGGCGAAAGTTGACAGACTCCAGCTGAACGGACAATGTCAACGCAAGCGCGTCCTAAATCCTGGACTCCGTTTCTTAAACGTGCTGAAACTTCAGCGTTAGCAGCAGCTGCAGAAGCTCCAGCAGTGTCTCGCGCCAATTGAGTGTACTTGTGCGAAATGTCAACAGCCAGCGGGCCAAGACGAGCTGCATCAGTGCTAGATTTTGTGCACATCTCTTGAGCTAGTCTTGCAATTTCTTTAGCAGCTTCTACCATGCGTGTCTGATAGTCTACGTAAGAGTCCACGCTATCAGTAGAGATCCTAGTCTCATCCAATCTCACCATTGCGCGGGAAATCGTCTCAATTAGTCCAGTAACTATACCATGAGACGTTGAGATAGTTTCCAAAGTGCATTGCAGCTCTCTGATTGCGTCTTTGGTGGATTCTATGCTATCATCCACTTCAGCATGCAAAGCAGCAGACTCGGAATTCCCACCAGTTTCCTTCGCTACACAAACTAACTGCAACGCAGTTTCCGTCACCGTTTTAGTCTGATCCAACAAAACAGTTTGCTGCTTAGAATTCACCATATTTGAAGCCGCACCAATCGCCCCAGTAACTAAGCGCTCGCAACAATTAGCGATCTGCTGCGCAGAGTATCCAATGTTCTCAGCCTCATACTTAGCAGCGACTCTAAGAGGTTCCAATTTATCCTTAAGATCATCAGAACACCGCTCCATAAAATCAATGAATCCCTCCTGCGAATTCTCTTTTCTCGGTACCAAATTCTGTGAAACCGCGCTTAGAGTCGCATCATCCAGTTCCTTTATCCTCGCTACCAATTTTTCAATCGCGAAATCGCAATCTTCATGCCCCGGACTCTTGTCTCGAATCGAAGCAACCAGAGTTTTGATCGACTCACTGACATTCTTGCTATGATGAGCCAGAAGCTGCCAAGTCGGCTCATCTTTTGGACTAGCTTGCAAGCTTTTGGCCGCTTGGACCATCGCACAAGCTCCATCTATGATCGCTTTCTCAGGCCCGGTTATAGTTTCTTGCACATGAGTCGTTTTTATGTACTCACTGCATCCCGCAAACACGCAAAGATTATCAACCGCGTCCAACAAAGGTCTAGTAGCTTCTGCACATTTTTCGCGATTAGTTTCATTGTATTCGCGATCTAGAGTCTTGATTTCCTTCACCAAGTTAGCAGTAGAGTTAGCCACGTCTTTCGCTGACTTAACGTAGTGCCTCTTCGCTACTGGATCATTAGTCCGACTGGAAGCGTGTCTACAAGCGTTGCAAAGTGCGCTAGTATGCTTTGCAATCATTGTCGCAGCTTCTAGGATCTGTTGCTTGGAACTGGATGGACTGATCAGGCTTTCGCAGCCCATGTGGATAGCTTGAGCCGCTCTAGCGAACAAAGTCTTGTCGACAACAACTTCCTCTACTTTAACAATCTTCCTTCTAAGCGTTGGGGTAGTAGCAGCTGTAGTAGCAATTCTCAATTCCTCTGCAGCGCTCTTCAACTGGTCCTGAATTCTTGAATCGTGAGGACTACTCGCGCATTGACGAGCCGCTTCGACCATCTTAGCAGTAGCGTCTGCCAGAGTTTTAGCAGCAGCCAATAATCGGCGTTGCTGTTCTGTATCGGTTTGACGCTCTGCTTCGCCTTTGATGCTTTGGATCAATTGAGCCGTAGCTTGGCCTACGATTCGCGCTTGCCGGACCATTTCTCCAGCGTCTCCGCTGGAAGAAAACAATTTTTCGGTTGCGATTATGATTGTTTCGACGGCTCCTTCATGGATTGTTTCTTTGGCACGTTCTGCTGTTTTCGTCGCGGTGTGGATGTGGTTCAAAAGGTCGTTCAAAGTGCGGCTCACTTCAGTAGCTGCTGCACGGAGCTCCTTTAATAGGTTTTCGTCGTTGCAAGTTTCGTTGCAGACTTCAACCAAGTTTTCTACCGCTCTTGTAACTTCGCGAACTGCGTTCATCAGCTGGGCTTGACACGCTGGAGATTGCAAAGTGGGAGCTACTACTTTTGCACATGCTACCAATTGGGAAGTTGCTAAAGCACATTGGGTAGCTGCTGAGATAACTCTGTTTTGAGTTTCGGAGTCTTCGCAAGTAGCCGCAATGTTTCGCGCTTTTAAGACTAAAGCTGCTGTGGTGTTTGCGACGGCTTTAGCTAGGGCTAGCAGGGTGTCTTGGAGTTCTCGGTTTGAGTCGTTTTCTTCGCCGATTGTGGTCAGCACTTGGTGAGATGCTTCACCTACTCGTGAGGCTGCGTTCAGGAGATTCTGTCGTGGCTGGAACAAAATGGGTTAGATTTAATAACTTTAGTGAACTCTTAAGGTTACTTTTTTTTGGTTAAGGAATTTTTTTAATAATTATTTACGAATATTATGAAAGAAATTTGGAAAATTACTGTTATTTTTTAGTGTAGTATTCTTAATTAAAAAATTTTTCTAATTCATTTAAAATATTGAAATTATCTCTGTAATCTCGAAGCAAAAGTGAAGCTCTTTAGACTCTTCTCTATACTTTAAATAGTTGATTAAAAACAATATAAAATTTCTATAGAAGCTACACTACAGATCAACAATTTAAACTCCAAATTCGAATTGATTGCAATTTCATTAAAATTAATTAATTAATCACCTTAGAACTTTGAGATAAACACTTACCTCTTTAGTCTCAGGTTCCGTAGCCTTTAGTAAATCAGAGAAGGCAGTACAAAGTTTCCTCGCAGCGTCTAGCAACCTGTCTCCCGAAGTATCGTCTTCCATTAGAGCAGCAATCATCCTGACCCCTTTGGTCATTTCAGGAAGATTGGTAGCGATTGTAGAAATCGCCTCTCCGACTGCAGTGTGATCAACCTCTTCCGCTGACCCGGATGTTAAAGTTACCACCTGGGCAGTCGCGGCGTTCATCTCTGCTATCTGGGTGCCCACATTCTGCTTGTGAGTGACCATTGTTTGGGCGATCCACTTCAAAGAAGCAGGATCGTTCCCTAATTCTGGAAGCTGGGCTTTGCTTGTTAATTCGCTTTCCGCTATGTGGATTATCTCGTGTCCGGCAGAAATTGTCGATATCAGTGCGCGCTGAGGCTCCGACAGAACTGAAGTTACTTTCGTTTGTTGTACCTATGACAAATTTATCATCAATTCCCTGGTTCTTTCTTATTAGTTGTTTTAATTAATTTGTTTTTTAGTAAACACGTTTTTAAATTGACAGCATTTTTCAAATTTTAATTAATTTTCTTTTTTACGAAATAGATGTTGTTAATGAGAATAAAATTTAGTAATTTGAATTTTTAATGCCATGTTACCTACTTTTTGTCCGCAATAGAAGTCGCCTAGCATGAAAAAAAATCGAATTGAATAATTTATTATAAACCCGTGATTTTTATTATAATTTTAATTATGAACAAGAATATTTTAAGGCTGCCAACAATTAATTAAAGCTAAGAAACCTTGTATGGTTATTTTTTAATAAATAGAAGGTTTCTTTCGAAATCATGCATAGAACTAGTCGGTAAAAATCTTGCGACACCTATTTTTGTTGAAATTTAGGCTCCCAAGACTTTGGTTACTTTTAAAAATTATTTAGGGTTGCAAATTTTTTTATAAATTTTTGAGAATTCTTGCAAGTTGACTCAAGAAAAAAATTTTTAATAAAGAAAAATATTTTTAAGAAATTCATAATTTGAATAAAGAAAAATTTTTAACTTCCCGCTAAGAAAATCGAAGATTTTCGAAAATCTGGAAGTTATTGGTTTTACCACATTTTGCAAAAATCGAATTTTCATCAAATCTCGACGTTTTAAGGTCACAGAAAGCTTTCCTAACTATTACCGCGATGTTGTCGCTATGTTTGTATGTATGTGTGTCTGTAAAAGTAAAAATGTGAACCGCTTATAACTTTTGAACGGTTTCGACCGATTTCATCGCGGTTGCTTGAAAGGATCATTCGAAAAGGCTTGGCCAAACTTAGATTTTGAATACAATTTGGACCGATTCGGACCAGTATATTTTTCCAAATCTCAAAAAAACAACGAAAAAAAATTTTTCCAAATGTGGTTTTTTTGGAATAACTTTTAAAGGGCTTTACCGATTAATTCCAAAAACTAATTAGCTTTTGACATCAAAAAACCACGTCGATAGCCACCAAGCTGGTCAAAATAGGTTGATTCGTTCGAGAAATATCGTGAATGAAAGAAAACCGAAAAAAGTGTTTTTTTCGGAATTACTCCGGAATTCCTTGTTCGATCAATTCAAACTCAAAAATTCTTCATGAGGCTAGAAGAACTACGTCGAATGCCGCCAACCGCGTAAAAGTCAATTTATTCAATCAAAAGATATTGCAGTTTGGAAATTCAAAAAATACACAGAAAAAAAAAATTAACTTGAATAAAGAAAAAAATTCTTGATCCAAGAAAATAATTTTGAAAAGTTCGATTGTCTTAAATTAAGAAGAAAAATTCTTGAATCAAGTAAAATTTACTTAAACCAAGAAAAATTTCTTAGTTTAAGAATTTTCTACTCAAGTAAAGAAAATGAAATTCTTCAAAATTATTTACTTGATTCAAGTAAATTTCTTTTTCTGTGTAGTGTTTTATGAAACTCCTCTTAGGTTTTTGAGCTCGAAGAGCTCAAAATGATACGAAAATTATATTTTTGAGCTTGAAAACGTAATAAGTGCAATTTTTACTGCATAATTATGGAATTCGTATTAGCGGAAAGTTGCAGGGATGGTCTTTAAAGTCAACCGTTTTCTTAATTTTTTAGCTAAATAAAATTAACTTTTTAGCTTTGTTAAAAATCATCAAATTCTTTCAAATTATGTGTGGTAATAAAATTTTACCACTATTTTACAATATAATTTAATTATAAAAATTTTTTCATTAAACCAACGAAAAAAATGATTAAAAATTCAAATTTATGACCAATAAGTGCTAATTTTGCAACCCTGAATTTTTTTCCAATAAAAATTCCTTACCATAGGTGGCGCATGTGCAATATTGACTTGTCCGCTGATAGTTGTGTACTGAGCACTTCCCATATGTCCTGTTCCATAGGGTCTTGCTCCTGGAAGATTTTACCATGCAAAAGCTCAAATTATAACATCATAAGATTAAGGATGCTCTTACGCAAAATTACCAAATTTCAAGATTAAAATTGATAAGTCTTTTATATTTTCAAAAGCTCACAAAATTACTATAAATATCTAGATAATAGCGCAAGAAGATCCTTAAAAGAAATAAAAATAAATCATAAATCCGCCTTTGTCTGTCCTGTAAAAATACTTAACTACGGAACACACAAAGCTCAACTTTTTGAATTTACAGCGAAAATTGCAAGTGCTGTACAAGTGAAACGGTTCTATCAAGCATAAGTTTCCAATTGCTCGGTCAGTAACACAATAATTGTGGTTTGAGGTTGTAATTGATGGTCATAACTTTATAATTATGAGTTATTAGGAAACTTGGGCTTGATATATGCTTTAAACAGTGGATACTTCAATAAAGACGTGATAAATTGATGATTTTTGCTTACCGTCACCGCCGGCTCTCATGACTGCTGGTATCGCTACTGAAACAGCTTCAACGCTTCCTTTGCCCACATTGTTAGTCTCATGTTGCATTATCGTCGCTCTGAAAATAATGAAATTTAAATATTTTATTAAACATAATTAACTTTTGCAAAATTTATGAATTATAAATGCAACTAATGCTAATTCTAAATAACTGATTAATTGCTAACAATTCAGCAACGTATTTTTCACGGTGTATACGTAGGAACTCTTCCATTTTGCTGACCTTGTGCAATAGATATTGTTAATTAAAAATTAATTATCGAGTTAAAGTGATTTAAAAAACTAGTCGAACCGATAAATAGTGTCTTGATAACTTTTATCAAAATAAAACGTGATTTATATTTTTAAAACTATTTTTGAAGGTCAAAATTTTATTGTTTTACTGAAAATTAGTCACTAATTAGAAGGGTTTTTTTAATTTTGATTTGAAGTTTTAAGAAAGCATTTTGAAGACACTGAAAAAAAAGTTTTTTTTCACCCAAAGTTTTTTTAAAATTGAATTATTATGATTAATTAAATTTTCTTAAATTTAATCTATATTATCAAGAGAATAAGAAAAATTTTGTTTTCAGGATAGCCATATGATAAAATCGGTTTTTTTTTTTTAGTGAAATTCAGTGTCATTGCAAAGGTCTTGACTTGAATTTGTGCCTTTTTAAGGTTTCATTTCATTCTAATCGATAGTCAATTTATTATGATAAGTATTTAGGCTGCATTCGAAAATACTCTATCTCTAGATACATAATTAAGAAATGACCTATTATCTTGTAAAATATAGACATTTTTAAAAGTATAAGTTCATCCCAATGTAACACTCATCGAGACCTTTCATTTGAGTACCCACATCAACTTTCATATATTTTATATATTTATATATATGAATATATGGAAAATATATCAAAATGCATGTGGATACTCAAATGAAAGCTCTTCATGAGTATAAAATCGGGATGAGCTTATATCTTTAAAAACGTCAGTATTTAAGAAAGTACAGTGCAATTTAACAAAAGTCATTATTTAATAAAGCAAAATTTAAATTTTTTATAGTTCACAAGTCACGGCAGTCACATAGTGACTGCAAGGTTGCTAGTTATAATTAATTTGAATTTTCTTAATTTAATTATAATTGATAAATTAATAATTAATTAAATTATAATTATTAATTTATTAATTATAATAAAAAAATCCAAAATATCCTAAACACACTTGCATCTGTGTCAAATAAGGTTAAGTCAGCCATATTTTTAGTTTTGTATTTTCTCGAGGAAGAATCCGAGTTTCAAAAAAACCACTATACTTTTTAGTGTAGAAAAAAAAGCTTTGGAATTCTCCACACAGGAATACCAGTTTCTTTTCTGGAGGAAATAACTTTTTTTTCAGTGTAATTTTTCAAGCAATTTATAAAACAAAATTCTTCAAATCTGAATCTATTCCTGAAAAATAGCCTAAAAACTTACTTAAGCGGAGAAACACTATCTTCAACCATAGTAGACCCTTCATCTCCTTCAATCCCAAAATGATCTTTAGCCTTCTGCTTCTTGAGGATGATATCAATATACCCCGCAATTAGCTGAAGAATTTGCTCAGCTTCGGTAGTCTGGACACTGTAGTACTGGTCAGAATAGTCTCCAAAGTCGAGAGTGAAGGTGTTCGGTGAAGCTCCCCATCTTCTGACAGTGGTCAGCGGCCATGTTTTGAGGATCTCCTTGGTCCTCTCATCCAGCCTGAGGACCGAGTCCTTAGTGACACCCAGCAAACGCGGGACTAGCTTGTTCTTTCCCACCATTTTCTCCTTGACCAAAAAAAAGGTGACCCCGTAAGTGCTGAGGGATCTTGCAGTTTTAGTGTAGAGGACCTTGGCATCCAATTCCGACAATCCGATGTGTTTTTTGTGCTCAGCGAAGACCTTCTTCTCAATTCCTTTAACTTTGGCGTAGGATTGCGGGAGGAATTCCTTCAAATCGAGGAATCCGGGCTTGTGCTTGTCCTCTTTGTGGTCACCGAACTGAATTTGGCACTGGATCCCTGCAAAAGTGCAGGCTTTTTCTTGCGTCACTGGATGAGTACCATCCAAAATAGCGTCTCGTGCTTGAACATAGAGTAAAGATAACTGGACGGGATCGCGACTGTCGATGTTCTGATCCGAGAAAAAGTATTTCCGTCTCAGTAAAACGGTTTCCGCTTCATCAATTCCTTGTTCTCTGAGCGTCTTGCTGGGGTCGACCCAATTCATCTCATCGTCTGTCTTGAGCTTCTTCCGTAGCTGGTCCATCTTTGCATCCCGCTCTCCCTTGTCTTCCTTGCGTCTTTTGAGTGTCAGGGTCCCAAAGTTACCAGGCTTCTGGTTCTCAGAGTCGTCGTCCAAGAACTCGCGAACCAAAGAGTACTCGTCGTGGTTAGTGATCCCGATTTTTGTACAAATCACCACCATCAGGTTCGCCACTGGCTGACTGTCGTCCACCAACAGAGTTTTTAGTGTTCCGTCTAACATGCGGACTCTTAATGTTCGCAGCTTTCGACGGTACTCCAGTAAGTCGCCGTTCCGCAAGATGTAGTAGTCTAAGTTTCTGCCGGGCTCCAACCAGACCCCTTTTTTGGCGTCTTCGTCTGCCAGGAATAACCCGTAATCTTTGGCTGGAAAAAAAAATCTATTATTAAAAAGTTATCGTGGATAATTTAATTATTATTATAGATATTTTCTGACGTAAGTCATTGAAAATTTTCAGATTATTGGCTATCCAGTCTAATACAACAATTTTTTTCTCTAATTTTTCATAATATTGTTAGCCTGTATTTTCCCTCCAGGCGTAAACAATTTATTTTCAATTCATATCTAAATTTGTCATTAAAGATAAATTTGACTGAAAAAATAATTCGGACGGCCCAAACCAGGACTCGAACCTGGATCTTTTGGTTACGCGCCAAAGGCTCTCTACCTGTTAAGCTATCTAAGACTCTGTCCAGAATTACTATTCAGTCACCTATTAATGATAAACTCGACAATATTATGAAAAATTAGAGAAAAAAATTGTTGTATTAGACTGAATAGCCAATAATCTGAAAATTTTCAATGACTTACGTCAGAAAATATCTATAAAGTATTAAAACCAGTCTTCTAAAAAAATAAATATTAAATTTATTATTATTATTATTTATTTATTTATTTATTTATTTATTAAGGCCATGGAGTCGAAACTCCTTGCGACCCTCTAAGGTAAATACAAAAAATTTTTATACAATAGTGTAAAACAATATTAAGCAAATTATAACGAATAATTATTAAATTACATTAGCTATTACGTTCCATCATACATCAATAAAGGTCAAATTTTTTAAATAAACCATTAGAGACACGTTAAAATTGATCAGAATATTTTTTGTAGAGAATTTAATTTTTCCAAAAAAAAAAGGTTTCTTCTAATTTTTTGATATTTTTAATATTTTCTTCAGAATTTTTGGATTTTAAATCAAGAAAAACTTTTTTTTTCTGATGAGTTGATTAAATTTTTCTTCTATGACTCTTAAATGGAAATTCAAGCCAATATATGAAAAATATGACAAAATTGACAAGAATAATTTTTCTTGAGCAGTTAAGGAGATCCACGCGAAGTAGTCAAATTTTTAGAACTTTCTGGAAATTTGTAAATTCATTCTATGTTGCCTAATAATTAATAAAAAAATTAAAAAAAAAGTAAGTTTCCGGGATATTTAATGAAATAATTAGGTTTGAAAATTGTAATTTTTACGTGTAGGTAAATGGAGATTCACCAGCAGTGTATTTGGTTAAGAATTTAATGCAATTAACGATTTAAAAAAAATTTTATTTTCATTGAATTTGATTGAAAAAATAATAAGCTTTCGATTAAAACAATAAAAAAAGTAGCTTTCCGAACGTAATACGGAGATATTTTATATTTTTTATGAAAAATCATAAGGAACTTCCGTTCCTTAAAGTCTTGTATTTGACTTGGCAACACCGCTTGCGCAGTTACTCGGCGTATAAGTAACCGCGGTTTTTTAAATGCTAGAAGATCTTAGTCATTTTAGTTAGACAGTAAACATAAATAAATTTGAAGGTTAGGGAACTCTTGCGGTGTTGTCAAGTGTATACCGGTAATTCAGAGTGCTATATTTTTTATTAGTCAATTAAATGTTAATAATTATTTAATGAATAAATTTATCGGAAATTTCCTCAAAAATTTTATTAATTAATTTAAAAATTAATTTTAAGATGCATAAAAAAAGTATTTCTACGTATTATTTTTTTATAGACATTCTTTACACTAGGAGGGTGCTTGGATCTCCTAAATTTCCCACAAAAAAACTCTTATAATTTTTTTCTACCTCCAATATTTCGCTCACAATTAAAACTTTAAATTTTCCTCTTTGAATCTACATCCCTCAAAATCAAAACGCATTTCTCCGTCTCCTTATCTGATAATATTCTCAATAACTCGATTAATTAACAGTCTAATTATTCGAAGTAATCTACTTACGTTGTCCCATGTTGCTCGCTTCAGCCAATTTCTCTCTTATAATACGGCACGCATCAAACACCGACGTGCTAGGGTCAAATTGCATCATCTTGGTGGCATTCTTTTCCGGAATCGAAATTCGGAGCGATAAGGTCGACATCGTGGCTGGTAATGGTGCTTTTTGTTTGCTAAAACCTCCAGAGTCAGTTGACTGGAACAGAAAAATTAAAGTTTTTATTATTTCTACAGAAATCAAGTCACATTTTTTTATTCATATCAGATTATATAAGATCAAAAGAGTCTAGAAGGTTATAAAAACCAAAGCAACAAGTAAGTCAAAGTCGAATGGTATTTAATTATCCAATTAAAAAGGATCGTTTGGAACAATTAATTTTATTTCGGTTGATAGCGTCGGTGTAGGAAATCGATGCCAATTTATTTTTAACGAGTTTCTGTGCTCAAGAGGAAAGCTTGCCGTCCTAGAAAACCTTCGGGGACCTTCAAAGTGCATGTATGTATGCATAGAATTCATAACATGTTCCATGTTATACGCTGCATGGAGTAATAGAGAAGAAAATTAAGAGGAACTGCAATAGTAACGATGACTTGAAGCCCCTGAGTTAAAACTTGTGAATCTATATATCGATCTAGTCGGCATCCAGTGGCTTTGGGTTGCATTTAGTACCGTTGAATTAACCCAACGGTCTGAGAGCATACACAGCTGCATGTCTGACGTCTGTGTTAACATTAGTGTATGCAGACATCAGACAAGGGTAATAAGAATAATACACAACAAGAAGGCTTCATATTTACATCTTTTTATTCTCGCATTGTGCGCCTTTTCCTGTTTCTTTCTTGCTGTGTGCATCTTGCATAGCCACGAGGGGAATTTTGGGTACCCGGCGAAGGATTATGGTCTGTCGGGCCAACGCAAGCTGGATTTATTAGTTTTCACCCTCAGGTATGCTAGACTGAGGAAAGAAAAAGGAATATATTTTGAATTATACTGATATGATGCAAATATTTTGAAAATTTAGTTACTTTGTAGAAAATTTTTTTGTTTTTGATTGTTTAAACATCCTCATTAAGGGGCTTAGAGCTTCATTTTTGCTTCGAAAGTACAGAGTTTGTTCGAAATTCGGGTGAACACACGATTATTCTTTATACATCAACGGAATTTCAATTCGAAAGACATTGCATGCCCTAAAAAGTTTTCAAATCAGCAGATTCAGTGATAAAAATCCTCTTCACGGCTCCTACTTCTAAGGACCAATTCCGCAGAGCCAATTGGCGCCCAACCGCCTTGCCAATTATGATTGACAGATCTAGATTCTATTTTTCTTATTAAAATCTCACTTCTCTTTTCCTTTCGAAAAATTTAAACTTGAATTTGAATGAACTGAACTTGAAAGTTTTGATCTGTAGCCAAACTTAAAAAAAATTTACTGTTTTCGATCTACTATTTAAAGAGTTTTTGATCTGTTTTATTTTTAAATGACCTGGGCGTTGAAATAGTTGAACATCTATCCTGTTTAGAGTGCTTTTAATAAAACTGGGCCGAAAAATTTGATCTGTTTTTAGTCTGATTAATCTGTACTTGAACTTGCTGTTTTGTTTTTAAACTTCAATTAAAATTTTCTACTATTTTTGATCGAAAATTCGTTGAAATAGTATCATTATGGAGAAAGAAGGTAAGATTTATTCTGGCACTTCAAAAGATTTTGACTCTAAATGTCTGAATGATAAAAGTAGACTAAAGTTGGCCCGGATGCAATCAAAAAAAGCCTGACAATCTGAATAAAAAAATCCGATTTTAATCTTGAGACTATCGAAAACAGATTAAATAAAATACCGAAAATAGTCTTGAGATGGTATGACGGTAATAGCACGCAAAAACAGACCAAATTTATCTGTAAGATAGATACACAAAAAATGAATCAAATCAATCATCAAAAATTGTCATTTGTTCCAAAACTGTTGAAATTTTTTACCCAGGATGATAGTCCTTTCCAACTAACTATAATTACACACAATCACTATTAATTTTCTCAAAAGTCAGTTTCAAAGTCAAGGGCTTTAAATTTGAAGGATAATATACTGCTGAAAGCAGCATAATTTTTAGCAAATATTCAATAATTCACATCATAGTTCTCGAAAAATATTATTATAAAATATTCACGATTAGAAAAACTTTCGAGTAACAATAATGTATTCAATTTAAAATTAAGTTATTTCCAGTAACTATAATAAAATTTTCACAATTTTGTTTTTTAAACAGAATCCAAAACAAGTTCTATAAATAGTTCATTTGATTAGTGAAATCTAATTCGAATAAATTACCAAAAATATTTTCGAATTGGTCTGAAGGACATAGTACGCAACACAGATCAAATGAATCATCAAAATTTATCAATTTATCTAAAAACCGATCAAATTTTCGACCACTTTCTAATTCTTCATCCCCTTCACAACCGCTAAAAAGGTATCATTATCCTTCCGATGCACCAAAATATTATTATATATTATTCACGATTAGAACAACTGCATTGAGTAACATTAATGTATTCAATTCGAAATAAAGTTACTTCCAGTAACCATAATAAAATTTCTAATTTTTTTTTTTTAAATAAAATCCGAAATAAATTCTATAAATAGTTTATTTAATTAACGAAATCCGTACTAATAAAAATAAATCGCTCCAGTAGTCTCCAATTAAGCAGTTTAGTCCCTTCTATCCCTGGTGTCCCCAGCCTCCAAAGTATCCCAAGATACAGCACAACAATTTAAATTCGTATGCTTAGACACGTGCCACCGTATCTTACTCACAGAGCAAATGACTTTACCATACCGGGTGGCTCGATACTACAAGGAATGAAGACACTTTCATTACTCCCCCGATTTGCATAACTATTCGAAGAAAATGAATAAAGTGACCAGACTTTTACTCAAATTAAAACCCCTTGTGCTTTTCCGTCTTCACATTCCTTCACCGTCATTTTCTACAAAATAGAGTATAGTATAGGTAGAGGGTCAATCTGGTACACATCATAAAAGCCTCTCCATAATTGCGCAGTTATATCGGGCTTAAGTTGAGGGTTGGAGGTTTGGGTGTCAGAAATACGTCAATTATCTGAATTTTTTGTGTCGTCGCCCGCTGCTTTGTGGGTTGCATTGTTAGCGATCGCAAATACATCTATAGTATAGTCCAATATAGCATACTAAGAGGATTGAGCTTCAGTGCAGTAAACTTGAGTTGAGTATCGCAAAGTTGGCACGGTGACACAGGCTATCGGAGGCATAAATTTCGCGCAAGCATCCACGCCTATGGAGAAATACTTTGTATGTCTGTATCCTCCATCCAAATACTGTATTGTAGACTGTACACCGTACTAGTATAGCAATACACCCTTATATTAGAAGTGAGGTTGCCAGGCAACGCCGGCTCTCACTGTGTCAAACTCAAGCACAACCGATCCCCATTTTCTATCCCCTTCAACGAATTTACCTTCATCCACTTTCTCTGCCTCTCACGTTTTATATTATCTGTACTTTTATATCATCTCTGTGTGTGTCGAAGTCTACCTCACTCGATTTTCACGCAATTCCATCCTACTATCACCTTTGCAATCGATTTATCTCTTTTTTCTTTCAGTTAAATCACCATTTTTCGCTCTAAAAAATACGGAGTAAATTTTTGCATAAATAAAAGCTACTGGACTGAAAATTTCGAGCATTTATATCAATTTTACAGTTATTTTTGTTTATTAAAGTCGCTTTTGTGTAAAAAATAAAAAAAAAAGCACAAAAAACAACCATTTTGTGACTTAGAACAAGAACGGCCATTACGAGTTACATTTCGAACGTCGGTTAGATAGAAATTGAACGACTGATGATCGGTACCTTCGATTAATCATGAAGCGTTGTAAATTCTTGATCTGATTACTTATTTTTTATCATTTATTACGATTTAAATCAGTTTTTTATTGACAGAAGACTGCGTTGAGAATTTTTTATGGTTTAAAAAAAAATTATGATGAATTTTAGTAGCAAAAATCTTTAAAAACTAACAGACGGTAGATTTACGTAAATAGTACTGTATTTTTTTGATAAATTAAGGAGATCCACGCAAAGTAGTCAAATTTTTAAAACTTCCTGAAAATGTGTAAACTCATCATTTATTTATTTATGTGTAAATTTATCTTTTAATTTAAAGTTTGAAATTCCCGCCAATATTTAACATTTTTGAAAATCCTGAGGGTTGATATCTTTAATGGCGGCTTCGGTGCTAACAGCTGATTGCTCTCTCTCCAGTTTTAAGAATTTTTCGTCGATTATAATTAATTGGTACGGATTTAAGCGATAATATTTTGCAGTTTTATAGATTTAAGCAGTATTAAGGATATAGGCAAAGTAGTCAAATTTTTAAAACTTCCTGAAGATTTGTAAATTCAATCTACGTAGCCTAATAATTAATAAAAAAATTAAAAAAAAAGTAAGTTTCCGGGATATTTAATGAAATAATTAGGTTTGAAAATTGTAATTTTTACATGTATGTAAATAGAGATTCCACCAGCCGTGTATTTGGTTAAGAATTTAATGCAATTAACAATTAAAAAAAAATTTTATTTTCATTGAATTTGATTGAAAAAATAATAAGCTTTCGATTAAAACAATAGAAAAAGTAGCTTTCCGAACGTATTACGGAGATGTTTTATATTTTTTATGAAAAATCACAAGGAACTTTCGTTCTTTAAAGTCTTGTACTTGACTTGGCAACACCGCTTGCGCAGTTACTCGGCGCATAAGTAACCGCGGTTTTTTAAATGCTAGAAGATCTTAGTCATTTTAGTTAGACAGTAAACATAAATAAATTTGAAGGTTAGGGAACTCTTGCGGTGTTGTCAAGTGTATACCGGTAATTCAGCGTGCTATATTTTTTATTAGTCAATTAAATGTTAATAATTATTTAATGAGTAAATTTATCGGAAATTTCCTCAAAAATGTTCTTAATTAATTTAAAAATTAATTTTAATATGCATAACAAAAGTATTTCTACGTATTATTTTTTTATAAACATTATACACTAGGAGGGTACTTGGATTTCCTTATAAAAAAAATTTTTTTTTTGGAAAAGCTAATCAGAATTTTTCAGGAGGTTAAAAAGAATAAAAAGGTAATTTATGGTCAGCAACTCCTCCGGGAGTGACAACCCAAGCAAGATAAAAAAAAACGTAAGTCAGTGAACGCTGAGAAGAATAGCCAAGTCAGTGAGATAACACGAGTAATGCGGTATTCTGGTGGGAAATTAAATCACTGGCAGGTTCCGACAGACTAACCCTCATTCTCTCGACTATCTGCACTAAACTTTATTCCTTTACCTTCACTCGACCCAATTTATGTTTCAATTTAATCACCTGGCTCCCGAGAACCCAAACTAAACTTAATTTAGTCCCAATAGAGAGCCAAAAAATTTATAATTCAACAATTGCACTCAACAAATAGGATCTGGCAGTAAGTCTATGGTTCGAAAATTTTTAAAATGGTGCCGATTAATCGAGGCATTGATTGCGACCCTTCAAGAAAAGATTATTCACGGGTGAATCGGATCAACGAACTAACCGGCGAGTTTGTATCACGTCATGATTCCCTTTGTGTACATAGTCCTCTTCTTACTCTTATCTGCACCCTCGGTGGAAAATCGATCGCTCATTCTTAACTTTGCTCTGATAGATTTGTTTGGATTTAATAAATTTTAGAGTCGGTGAAGAAAGAGCAGAAATCACTTGTGGTTTATTACATAAAGCAAAAGTCGATTTAAACCTTGTAATTTTTGAACGCTGTTGATATTGAAGATTTATCAAATAATTTAGTACTTAGTTCCGTGTAACCATTTATAAATTACTATGGTAGATATTTAAGGAGATCCAGGTACCCCCCTAGTGTAAAGAATGTCTATAAAAAAATAATACGTAGCAATACTTTTGTTATGCATCTTAAAATTAATTTTTAAATTAATTAATAACATTTCTGAGGAAATTTCCGATAAATTTACTCATTAAATAATTATTAACGTTTAATTGACTAATAAAAAATATAGCACTCTGAATTACCGGTATACACTTGACAACACCGCAAGAGTTCTCTAATCTTAAAATTTATTTATGTTTACTGTCTAACTAAGAGGACTAAGATCTTCTAGCATTTAAAAAACCGTGGTTACTTATGCGCCGAGTGAACTGCGCAAGCGGTGTTGCCAAGTCAAATACACGACTTTAAAGAACGCAAGTTCCGAACGATTTTTCATAAAAAATATAAAATATCTTCGTAATACGTTGGGAAACCTACTTTTTTTATTGTTTTAATCGAAAGCTTATTATTTTTTCAATCAAATTCAATGTAAATAAAATTTTTTTTAAATCGTTAATTGCATTAATTTCTTAATCAAATACACGGCTGGTGGAATCTCCATTTACCTACATGTAAAAATTACAATTTTCAAACCTAATTATTTCATTAAATATCCCGGAAACTTACTTTTTAAAATTTTGTTATTAATTATTAGGCTATGAAGATTGAATTTACAAATTTTCAGGAAGTTTTAAAAATTTGACTACTTCGCGTGGATCTCCTTAACTTAAAAATGTCTCATAGTGAGTGTATAACTTCAGTTAGCTTCCCAAGCGTCACAAAAAAATTATTTTTTGAAAAATTTTATCGAACAAAAAGTCAAAAATTAATAATTGTCAACTTAAATTCAACAAAAAATTTTTTTTCCACTTAGGTTTGAATTAATCATAAAAAATTAATAAATAATTGTCGGTAAAAAATTTTATTCAAACGTTAAACTAAATGTCGCTAATTTAAAAGAGTTTTTGTCAATAAATTTTCTTTTATTTAATTTAAGGTTGTTCATCGGCAAGAAAAAGACACCAATAGGTTAAAGCTATTGGTTTCTTTCTCACCCACTAGTGCTGCCTCTCTTTACAGACTATCGCTCACTTACTTCCACTCACGTATAATATCGAAAGTCACTAACTTCAAACATTTTTTACAAAAAAATAAATACCACTCGTTTATGTTATTTTTGATAAAAAATACTTGTTATATCTTCAATTAATTATTTTCACTTTTATAAAATAATTCTGAGAAAAGTACACTGAAAAAAAAATCAACTTGATTCAAGAGAAAAATTCTTGAACCAAGAATATAATTTTGAAGAGGGTAATTGTATTAAATCAAGTAAAATTTCCTTAAATCAAGAATTTTTCTACTCCAATCAAGAATATCAAGTTCTTCAAAAAAATATACTTGATTCAAGAAAATTTTTTTTTCTGTTTGGTTGTTATTCAATAAAATGCTCACTCTAACTTTAGTCAGCATAGGGAATACATGTTAAATTTACGATTTTTAATTGCTATTATTTTGAAATTTAGTACCGGAAGGATTATTAAATAAAATTTCTACGTATAAAAGACACTTAAAAGTATGTGTATTCAAAAATTGAAAAGTGATTTTCCAATGAACCTCCTTAAATTGTCGAGAATTGACTTCTGTCTACAATAAAACCAAATAAATTTACTAAAAGCTATTTTTAATTGTAATCTTTCATTTTCCGATTATGAATTTAATTTACAGTCAAAGTTTATCAAAATATTGCAATTAATAAAATTCTATTTTAAAAACTAATTTAATTCAAGTAGTCAGTAATAGATTTAAACTTCAACTAATAAATTTAAGTTGAATTGATTTCAATAAGACACATGTTACATTTCGAATTGGCGCTATAATCGTCCAATTTTTTGTCAGACACTAAAAGTTCACTCAACTAAAATTACTTTTAACAATTGTAAAATTAAAAATTAAAATTCACCGATAAAAAAGATAAATTAGTTTCACAATAAATTGTTTTATTCTGTATCAAATTTTGTTAAAAAAAATGTAAAAAAAACTCACCCAATTTCACTGTCACTTCTCACCTTTAAACTCGGTAAATTTATAATTTTATTTATATTTATTTACCCATGATCGTTGAATTTTGACTTTTGGTTTTTTACGATTGAGACTCCGAGTCTTAAAGTAGTAAATTAACCCTACGAAACTGCAGCACCTTTTAAAGTACATGGCAATTAATATCAAAAGTGAAATAATTAAAAAAAATTCACAGAAATGATTTCACGAAATATTAAAAAGTAAATTCAAAGGGTGAGCCTTTAAAGTAAAGTACTTAATTGAGGCTGGATTTAAAATTGTTGGGCTTAGTCTGGTAAGCGAGGACGAACTGAACGTTTGCTCGCGGTGGAGCTTGAACCTTAACTGAGTCGGGGAACCACCCCTTATATCCGGGTTTGCGCGACGGTCCAAGTCCAAAGGGTGCTCGGCTCAAAAGGAAGGGAGAGAAGAGGGGGAGAGGATCACAAGAGTAAGCACGATTGTAAGAGGGTGGAAGGTAGAGGTGAATTCGTGAAATCGCGACTGCTGGAGTTGGGGTTGGGGTTGGGGTTGGGGGATGCGATGACTGCTGGTATAATAGTAGTGGTAGTACTTCTGCGCATTGCTGCCCCAGTAACACGACCTTTGATATACACATTACAGAAATAATAACAAATGTACTTGCCATTTAACTGCCATTACTTTTGATGCTTTATATTAAGTTATAATTTTTGAATTTCACCCGGTAAATTTTCAGGGAGTTTTTATTCAGTTATTGTTCATATTAAGGTAATTTATGTGAGCACCATTTTTTGCTGCTAAACTTCGGATTAAGTCACTTTGAATTTATGGAAGTTGAAATCAAGTTTACAGCTTAATTTGAGGCTAAGTTTCTGGGAATTAATGATGGAGAAGGAATTTTATATTGTCTCGTTATTGTTATGTTGAAAAAGTTTTTTAAAATGCTAATTTTTGATTTTTTTAAATTTACAAATTAATTAAAAATATATTTTTTAAATTTGAAATTTTTTTTTTTTAATTTGAGATTCAATTTAAGGAAATTTTGAGTAGATAAAAATATAAATTATAAATTCTTTAAAAATAGCTAAAAATATTGATAATTTTGAATTTTATAATTGCCAAAAAAAATTTCCTTTTTAACAAATATAAATTTGTAAGAGAATTTTTTAATCTTAAAATTTTCCAAATTAGTTACAATATTTCAAATAAATTTTTTAATTTAACAAATTTAATAAAACCCCAAGCTTTAAAATTGATGAAATTTAAAATGAAATTTTGAGTTTTGAAAATGTTCAAAAAGCTCAAAATTTTAATCTTAGAATTAATTTTTCTTCGCGAATTTCTGAAAACTTTAAATTCAAATTTTGAATTTATAAAAATTGCATCAATTTTCTATTAAAAAATTGAAATTTTCCAAATTTATACTTCTAAAATTTCAACAATTTAAAAAAAAATTAATTTTTTAGTTTAAAATCTTTACGAGCCTAAAATTCCAAATTATTCAAAATTTGTTTCTTAAAAAATTTTTTTAATACTAAATTAATTTTAATTCACATAATTTTCCAAATTTATACTTTTGAAATTTTAACGATTTCAAAAACAAAAATTTTATTTTTCAATTTATAATCTTTACAAGCCTAAAATTCCCAATTATTCAAAATTTGTCGATCTTAAAAAAATTTATTTAATATACTAAATTAATTTTTATCCACGTAATTTTCCAAATTCATACTTTTGAAATTTCAACAATTTCAAAAATAAAATTTTAATTTTTAAATTTAAAATCTCTACAAGCTTAAAATTCCAAATTATTCCAAATTTGCGGTCCTTAGAAAAATGTTTTGGAAACTAAATTAATTTTAATCTATGTACAAGCATTTTCATCGATACATAGTTTAATAACAATCAAACCCTTTCAAATTCAATCAAAAAAAATCCTAAAACTTCTAAATCACTGAGAACTAAAAATTTCCCTACAAAAACCAAAAGCTTATAATCAATCAGACGTCCCAAATCTATAATCCTGCTCACAATCATAAAATCACTTTGTCGAATATATTTTCCTGGGTTTACCGTTGTCACATTTAAATGGGATCTAACAACCCCGTTAGAGATTGATAGCGTGACTAGATAACACTATTTACCTCAATTCGAGTTAAAATTCCCAAATTGACCCTATTCACCTGTACACCTTCACTCTTAAAGCAAAAGCAAAAAGCAGAAGCAAATTATTGCCCACCCTTGTACAACTTATTCCCATTAATTAAATAGAAACTCTCAAATAACCCCCTGACGCTCTTTGGGAATTTACACTGGCATTATGATATTCGGTTTCAAGATGTTAAACACTACTTATCAACTATTCTAACCCTCTAATTGACAACAATCTATCTAATTACGGTTTTTTGTCCCCTTGAACCGAAATTTATACCCTGTAGGGAAGGTAACTTGGACAAACAAGCCCTTATTAGCGACAATTGTCGTAATTTTGGTTATCAAACCCCAACGGAATAATAAATGCGTGTATTGACTTACCAATTCAGCATGATGATCTGGTTGATCTTCGTTACTCGGATTTAAAAACAAACTTGCTTCGTAGTCGAGAAACAAGGACGGAATTTAAGGGTAGAAGGGTGGAGGGTGAAGGATGGAAGTGTGACAACAAAAGTAACAAAAAGGCACGATAAATAAGGAATATAATGGTTAGAAAAAATATATCTACGAAAGGCACAGTGTGGGACGGTTTTTTGATCTTTCATCCGGTGACGAATAAATCTAAAGGCTACTGGTGATTTATTGGTTGAAGAAATACCGATTACAATAATAATATATAAGGCTAAATCAAAAAAAAATTTTTTGATTGATCTAAGCACACGAGGGTAAGACTAAGGTTAAGGTAATTACTGTTTTGGCACCAACTTTAAACAATTGGACGGCTGTAATAAGGCACAGTGGATGCGACAACCGAATTAATAATAAAAGGCACGAAGTAACAAACGGTAAACAATAAACGGTAAGGCAACGAGAGAAGGAAGAAATAACTTAAGGACCGGTTGCTGATGTGGAAATAAAAGTACTAAGTGGACAGAGGGTGAAAGGACAAAGGGTAGAGAGAACGAGGATGTTACCCCGACGGCTGTCGCCAAAGAAGTGATGCGTCTGTGGCCTAGCGCGCGGTACCCAGCCAAAGTTTGTCCTATTTGCGCGCGCAGAAACCACCCTCATTGGTCCAGCGAGATCCTCTCACCCCGTCAACCTCCACGGCTGATGGAAATAATAAATGCCAAGTAATAACCCCCTCTAGCCTGTTTTTGACTCCCACTTTAATCTACAGAGACTCTAAGGATCTTATTCTAACCCTAACTTCAAGCTGGATTTGGATATGGTGCATCGGAAGGATAATGATACCTTTTTAGCGGTTGTGAAGGGGATGAAGAATTAGAAAGTGGTCGAATATTTGATCGGTTTTTGGATAAATTGGTAGTTTTGATGATTCATTTGATCTGTGTTGCGTACTATGTCCTTCAGACCAATTCGAAAATATTTTTGGTAATTTATTCGCATTAGATTTCACTATTCAAATGAACTATTTATAGAACTTGTTTTGGATTCTGTTTAAAAAACAAAATTGTAAAAATTTTATTATAGTTACTGGAAGTAACTTAATTTTAAATTGAATACATTAATGTTACTCGAAAGTTTTTCTAATCGTGAATATTTTATAATAATATTTTTCGAGAACTATGATGTGAATTATTGAATATTTGCTAGAAATTATGCTGCTTTCAGCAGTATATTATCCTTCAAATTTAAAGCCCTTGACTTTTATGCTTCGAAAAGTTAGAATTGAAACTGACTTTTGAGAAAATTAATAGTGATTGTGTGTAATTATAGTTAGTTGGAAAGGACTATCATCCTGGGTAAAAAATTTCAACAGTTTTGGAACAAATGACAATTTTTGATGATTGATTTGATTCAATTTTTGTGTATCTATCTTACAGATAAATTTGGTCGGTTTTTGCGTGCTATTACCGTCATACCATCTCAAGACTATCTTCGGTATTTTATTTAATCTGTTTTCGATAATCTCAAGATTAAAATCGGATTTTTTTAGTCAGATTGTCAGGCGGTTTTTGATTGCATCCGGGCCAACTTTAGTCTACTTTTATCATTCAGACATTTAGAGTCAAAATCTTTTAAAGCGCCATAATAAATCTTACCTTCTTTCTCCGTAATAATACTATTTCAACGAATTTTCGATCAAAAATAGTAGAAAATTTTAATAGAAGTTTAAAAAAAAAACAGCAAGTTCAAGTATAGATTAATCAGACTAAAAACAGATCAAATTTTTCGGCCCAGTTTTATTAAAAGCACTCTAAACAGGAAAGATGTTCAACTATTTCAACGCCCAGGTCATTTAAAAATAAAACAGATCAAAAACTCTTTAAATAGTAGATCGAAAACAGTAAATTTTTTTTAAGTTTGGCTACAGATCAAAACTTTCAAGTTCAGTTCATTCAAATTCAAGTTTAAATTTTTCGAAAGGAAAAGAGAAGTGAGATTTTAATAAGGAAAATAGAATCTAGATCTGTCAATCAGAATTGGCTAGACGGTTGGGCGCCAATTGGCCCTGCGGAATGGGTCCTTAGAAGTGAGAGTTGTGAAGAGGATTTTTATCACTGGATCTGCTGATTTGAAAGCTTTTGAGGGTATGCAATGTCTTTCAAATTGAAATTCTGCTGATGTATGAAGAATAATTGTTGTTCACCCGAATTTCGAACAAACTCTGTAATTTGGAAGCAAAAATGGAGCTCTAAGCCCCGTAATGAGGATGTTTAAACAATTGTTGATGGTGTATTCTCAGATAAATCGACTGGACTATTTCCAAAATCCATTTATCCAATTCCCAATTGAATGTGGCAATGTCGAAGTTCCGGGTGGAAATTGCCCGACAAGTACGGCGATGCATCGCTTGAATTTTAAAGACACACACCCAAACCCGTGTTGATGTGTGTTTACATTTGAATGGTACTTGTGATTAATCGAGCCGATAATATAAGTCCTAGCGTTTGATCGACACTCAAACTGATAAGCTCCCCGTGAATTCAAAACTTGAAATATTAAAAGCTTTTTTCATTTCCTGCCTAATGCTGTTCACTGTTTACTGTTACATAAATTTTGGGTTTTAGTAAAAAATAGATTTTATTAATCCGTATCCCGCAGCTACCCTCGTTCCCGAGGCCGCCGGGTTAGAAGCCGCCCCACGATGTACATACACGGGTATCCGGTCGAAAGTGCTGCATAAATAGCCCGTACATCTCAATTCACCCCCTGTTGAGGGCATCGCCTTACACGTCGTGCCTCTGAGTGACAATCTACCCTCCTTATTCTTCTTTGGCTTCAATAAACTTCATTTTCCGAAATTATTTTCACCCTACGTTCAAAATTATCGTCACAACCACCTATGGTTTTTTATTTGTCACTCTCACTATCGCTATTATTATCCATTATTTGAAAATTGGAAAGATAATTTTGGATCTTATCAAAAATTCAACCATTCAAACCATAAAAAATACTATTTTTAAAAATATTTAAATTTTGCAAAACTTCAAAAAATAATTTTGTTTTATATTAAGAGAAAACACACTGATAGGATTTAGTTCTGTTTGATAAGATTTAGTAATAGTTACTAAATTATTTAGCAACAAACCTTTTATTACTAAATATTTAGTAATAGTTACTAAATCATTTATTAAAGCTCATTTATTTCCACCAAATAAATATTTAGTAGTATTTAACAAATTATTTATTGCTACTCAATAAATCGTTTATTAGTATTAAAGAAATTAATTTTTCAACTAATTTTAGCGTACCTAATTTTTTTACTCAAAATAAATCAAAATAATTAAAATAAATAATTTTAAGTAAAAATATAAGGTATTATAAATAAAAGAATCTCATCAAATTACAATTTTTTATTAGAGACATTTATAAAATTTAAAATTAAACAAGTTTTTAACATGTCAATAATAGACAAATTGAAAAATTTAAACTAAATTCTGCTGAGAAATGACATATAAGCCATTTGGGAGTATGTTTGTTTTCAAAGGGAAGATAAATCTCCTAAAATCGAGTTGAATAAAATAATCTGAGTCAGTGAATAGGTTATGTATCACATTGGAATTAAAGCATAGCCATCTAACGGCAATACTTACCAAAGAAGTTTTAGTACCTACATTGATAGAAGGATTTAGTTTTATTTGATAAGATTTAGTAATAGTTACTAAATTATTTGGTAACGAACCTCTCATTACCAAATATTTAGTAATAGTTACTAAATCATTTATTAAAGCCCATTTATTTCCACCAAATAAATATTTAGTAGTATTTAACAAATTATTTATTGCTACTCAATAAATCGTTTATTAGTATTAAAGAAATTAATTTTTTAACTAATTTTAGCGTACCTAATTTTTTTACTCAAAATAAATCAAAATAATTAAAATAAATAATTTTAAGTGAAACTATAAGGTATTATAAAGAAAAGAATCTCATTAAATTATAATTTTTTATTTGAGACATTTATAAAATTTAAAATTAAACAAGTTTTTAACATATCAATAATAGACAAATTGAAAAATTTAAACTAAACTCTACTGAGAAATTATATATAGGCCATTTGAGAGTATGTTTGTTTTCAAAGGGAAGATAAATCTCCCAAAATCGAGCTGAATAAAATAATCTGAGTCAGTAAATAGGTTATGTATCACATTGGAATTAAAGCATAGCCATCTACCGGCAATACTTACCAAATAAATATTTAGTACCTACTACTAAATATTATTTGGTGGAAACAAATATTTATTTTGATATAATAAAGCTTTGTTTATATTAATATAATTTATTTAGAATAAAAAAAATAATTTATTAAACTGTAGCAAATAATATTGATGGGTAAAAAATATTTTTTTATCCCAAATAAATGACTAAAAATTTTGTTACTAAATCAGTTAAGTACTCCATACTAAATCCTTATATCAGTGCATCTGAGAAAAATTCATCCAAATCGAAAGTAGCCAAATCTAATTATTTACCAATTCGCTACAGAATGACCGTAGGGCAGTTTCTCTTTTTAGAAAGCAGCTGACTCCCACCCCTAGAAAGGTGCATCGGTCAAGAAATTTTCAATCCATAAATCTAGACTTAATATGGGAAAAAATGGAAGTCATTCGATTTCAATATGAAAAAAAAAATAATCATTTTACAGCCGGTCTATATAAAAAAAATGAAATTTTTACGCGTTTATTGTATTGACCATAAATTAAAAGTAATCGATGACATAAAGAAAAAATAAAATGGCATGACTCAGAAGAAGAAATGGTGGTTTTCCTATGGCACGAGTTCGTCGTAAAATCCCGTCACCCTCGACATTTCGTTTTCAGAATTCAATGCACCTTAAGTCTGTATATATATAAACTAATATTGAAATAGTTCCGCACCGTAGACTTATAAACATAACACTTAATTGCGACAAATATGGCCCGTTAAATTTGAATAGGCACGCGATGATGAGGCGCACCAACCTCCAGAAAGAGTATGTACATTAAAGGGGTCGGCTTTTAAATTTCTTGGTATTGTTCTCGCATTTCCCATCCTGGAGTTAACTCCCGCCGAAAATGAAAAATTCAACGTTTTCGATGAGCACGAAAGTGAGTGACTGACGCTTAACATTTAATCGTCACGGCAAACGTAAATCGAATGTGTCAAGTTTGCTTATCCTCGTCCGATAAAACCTCGTGTAATTTGGCGTAGTAGATTTTAATCGAACTCTTAATATCGAGATAGGAGTCAAATTTGGTAGCGGTCGTCCATAGTCGGTGACACCCTCGCTCGATTGTCAACTTATCGGTAATCGAAATCGACCTTTCGGCTGGACATCTGTTGAAACTTTTCCATCTGCCCCATCTTCACGATTATCATAACAAATTAACGGATTTCCCTTTTATTTACTCGGGAGAAAATTGTAGGGGCTGTGTAGAGAAATTTTGTGATTTATTTTGAAGGAAATATTACATTTGTTGAAAAAAAAAAATTTTATTGAAATATACTACACGGAGAGAAATTTATAGGAACCTTTCCAAAAATTATAGGAATGGTTTCTATAATAAAATAATTATTATAGGTATCAATCATATGCTCATTATGGGAACCATACCCATAGTTTATTGGAAAAGTTCCTATACAATAATGGAATTGCTTCAATATATTATGGAAATGGTTCCTATAATATTATAGGAATGGTCCCTATATTATTAAAGGAATGGTTCTTATAATATTATAGGAATGGTTCCTATAATATTATGGGAATGACGCACATAATAATAGAAGAATGTTTATGGTTATACACGGAAAAAAGTAAACTGTAATAAATAACAGCCGATTTTTAATAAGTAATGATTGACTGCTAAAAATTACCATTTCAAACAGTAAAATCGTGATTTTACTATTCACTTTATAATATTTACCATTTAAACGTTACAATTTACTCTTTACATGGAAGAAAATACTATTTTAAACAGTAATATTCGCTATTTAAATGTCTAAAATATTAAAGTATAATAATTAAGAATTCAGACTTTGATAATTATCATTTCCTACCTAAAAAATGATCTTATGATATGTAAAAAGTATAAAATAAAGTTAGTAAATTTCTAATACAAGCAACGTCAATATTTACAAAGTAAAATGTTAAATTTTAAACGCAACGCTAAAAATCAAACTGTAATTATTGACTTGCTTGGACTGGTAAAATGTATATTTTAAAAGTATAATTTTTACTGTTTCAAATGTGAAATTCTCCCAGAGTGAGACCCCCTTCTCTTTCATCTGAGTTCCCCTTCTCCTCATAATATGGACTATATATTGAAATGGCAATTTTTACTGTTTGAAACTGTAATTTTTTAAGATGAAAGAGTCGTTATTTACTATAGTGACAGCTACTAATCACTTATTTTGGATATTAAATTATAAATTGTGGCTTTTATACTTTCTACATTAAGTTCTGTAATATTTATATTTTTGCTACCCCGATGTCCGCTTTACTGTTTGAAACTATAAAAATTAACCGGAATCCGAGTGAATATTACAGTTTACTTTTTTCCGTGTAATAATGAAGCAATCACTTCAAAAACATAAAGTAATTATTATATATTTTTTTGCTAATAAATTTTTTTTTGTAAATAAAAATTGATCTTTCACTAGAGTGAAAAAATTTCTTTTTCATAATTTTTATTTACGTTTGTATTTAATCTTAAATTGTTTATACCAACTCAGTTATTATTGTGTTAGATAATATTGAAAAATTATGTAGCAATTCTAAAGTTTCTCTAATGAACGGGACATTTTCTCACTATACAATTAGAGGAGCAAAATAGATATGGAAATTTATTGTTTATTTTTACAATTTCATTTTATTATTAAAACAAATTATTTATTTACAATACATACGTTGAATATTAATTAAATCCACCTTTTGGGCATGTAACTTTTATTGTTTATATAAACAATATTACGTATTTTAGATATTTCAAATGATGTTATTGGGAAGCAAGTAAAATAATCAATATTACTAATAATTTCAAATGCTTCAAAGTGGTCATCGAAGTGACAAATAACTTAAATTGTAATGATAAATTTCTCAATATTATTAGGCATCATCACTATAATATTATGAGAATGGTTCCCATAACATTATAGAAATGATTCCTATAATATTATAGGAATGGTTCCTATAATACTATAGAAACTATTCCTATATATTATGAGAATCATGCCGATATTACAGTTATAATTATAGGTATCGTTCCTATAATTATAAGAACCATTCCCATAATTATAGTAACATTTCCCAAAAATTATGGGCATAATTCCTATAATTTAAGTAATTGCTCCTAAAATTGTATAGGAAAATATTTCATTAAAATTATAGGAATGATTTCCACATTTTTCTCTCCGTGTACTTCAAATTTCTTCAAAGGAGACAAACATGTTTCGTTACACCGTCATTATAGCCTAACGATCTAAGCACAAAGATTTTTGAAGATTATCTTGTAGCGATAGAACAATTGGGAAAATTTGAACATGAAAGAAATTTACTATTATAGAACTTTAGGCTTGGAATTAAAATATAAGATGTTCAAATGTAAATTGAATTTTTGAAGCTTATATGAGTTACAAGAGGTATTTATTTCTGTTTTCAAAAATTAACTTTCAAATAGCCCGCTTTTTGCAAAAGAGGCGTCATCTAGCGGATTCTACTACAAACATGTAGACTACTGCGCCACCTTCCGGTGATCTCGAACGACACTCGATAAAAAGTTATTACAATTAAATATAAAAAGAGGGGACCATGAATTTCTAATCAGTTTCTTTCAACAATAACACTCGGAAGTTTTTAAATTATTAACATCTCCTTATTAATAAATTTTTTTCATTGTTTTATTTCAAACTTTTCAAAGATTTTTTATTACCGCGTTTAAAAAATTCTTCTCTTACCCATTAAAAATCATTTATTAACATCAATACAACCTTCAAAATATTTTTATTTTCCAATATTTTAAAACAATAAGTTAAAAAAATTTTTTAATTTGTTAAGATGTGTTTGAAATGTTGAAATAAGCTTTTTTAATCAACCCTACTAAGCGATACTGGCTACTGAATTTAAAATTACGCGCTCACCGATGCGCCATCTGTGTAATTAATACTTCATACTACCAACATCAAAATAGTGAAAAAGAAATAGAAACATTTTTTTTAGCGCGAGATTCTTGACCGATCATTTCTTAAATCAATTATACTGTTGAAGATATCAGTATAATTAAAACCATGTACCGTTTAACCATCGGAACGGAATTCTTGACATTTTGAATACTCGATTAATTTGGCTCATTAAATTTGAAATTAAATATGATAAACTCACCTAAGTATAAAAATAGTTGTTTAAATTAGTGAATCCGTGAGTCGTTTTAGTCGATCGTTTTCGTGGAATCTGCAATAAACAAAAAGTTATTATTTTAATAACCGATATTTATGTTTCAGTGTGTACGCATAAACATATTAACTTTAAGTTTAAGTATAAGGATAAGTTAAAAGAGGGGACTCTATTTAATTGAACTGGATTAAACTGGATTTACGATTGATATAAACGATCGGCATCCAAAGTACGTGTCTAACGAGCCCATTACAAGATTACGTATTATCAACTTCTTTTATTATCTTTTTACGCGAGGCAATAAAAATAACAAAAATAAAATAAAATAAATAATATCGGAGGTTGATAGAGAAAATACGTCGAAATATTTATCAAAAAAATAAGACCCTTAAGAGAAGGATAAATCCCTCCTAGGTCTCGGAAAAGCACTCGCGGGTTATGGGAGCACGAGGAATTGCAGGTACAGGGTTATAGATATGGAGCAATGCTTGATGTCTACAATATATAGTGCTCCAGCGGAGTTTGCGATCGGTGAAGTGGGTGTAAAAAGGACCTGGAGAGAAAGACAGGATGAGAGGCGCCAAAGCGTCGCGGCGCCACCCCCGGCGCCCGTCACATTGCCGCCATACCCATCCTCCTATTAAATTCAACCCCCTTTCGGCCACCTTCGCCATCTCTTTTCAGTCCTTCGCTCTGACACGTTCTCGATCACTGAATCCTTGCTCCTTTCGAGGGCTGATTTCTGATAGAATTTTCTTATGATTAAATGAATTTCTTTAAAAATCAGTAATTGTATAATACTTATAACTTATAACTGCTTTTATAAGAATATCGACGTGAATTTCCAACCAATCTTGATGAAATTCGGCTTACCTATTCTTCGGATGATCACCTTGGACGAGTTCGAAGATGAGGTAAATCAGTAAATAATTGTGGAAACGGTGGGAATTTACAATTATTAAAATTGAAATAACCCAATTACCGTGACTGTTCTTAAATAACTCTCGAATTAGAAGAGATAGCTCATTTTTAAAAAAGGCACTAGTTACCTGATTAAGTAATTTTTATTACAGTCAGGTTAACTTTAACTTAATAATTTTTTTTATCGATTTTATTGAGGCTGTAAGTTATTGCAATAATTTGGATATTGTGTGAGGAAAGTCACAGAGTGTCGCTTACTATTATCATGCTAACTTTGTGTAATTAAAAATACTTTTTTTTTGGACAACTACCTTGATCTAGCTCTGAGATTAACGCTCTAAATAAATCAGTTCAGAAATGGTCAGCGTCTTTTATTTTAAAAACCAAAGAACATTATCAACCGCAGTGTCATCTGGATAATGCCTTCAGAGTTTTCAACAGAAACTCATGGTGGAACTTGGTGAGCTTTTTTTTCGAGCGACTGCCTTGGACAAGTTCAAAGACAAGCTGATTCGCTTTATTTTTTTAGAAACAGTCAGTGTTAGAAAGTCCAAAAATCTCTAAACAAACGAATTTTAGGTTCACTTAATGGAAATAAATTTATTTACTCATTATATAACTGTTATTAATTATTGTAACTCATAGGCCATATGTTCTCGAATAAGAATAAACTCGAGTTAAAATTTTATTATCCTTCTCATTAATTAAAACTGTTGTGAAAATCACGAACAGCGAGCCAAAAATTCAATAAATTCCTATAAAATTTGCTAAATAAAAGTAAATGGTAAGATTTTACTGCATACCTGTCTTGAAACTTAAGATTCTTATTGATGCAAGCTTTTAGTAAAGATCATATCCCTTGGTCTATTCATTCACCACGTTTAATCTAAGACCACCCTTGTTTGTTCAGTTTTGGATTACAACTCGTCTAATGGATTATACGTATCTATTTATATCTATATATACTGTATATTATATTGTATCTATGGCTTGACATTTACTTACACAAAAACTATGATTATTTTTCATATAAAATCATTCCTTAGTCCTCAATAATTCCCGTCATTCTAACACTTACAAATAAACCAAACTATAATACCGAATTTTTATCTTTATTTGTCCAACATATTAACTATTAATTTCTTTATTTTCATCTCTTAAAAAAAAATACTGAATTAATACGATCATATTTCCAAATTTACACAGAAAGAAAAATTTCTTGACTGGAGAACAAAGTTTTTGGCTCAAGAAAATTTTCGAGTGCCTGAAGGAAGACCGAAGTTGTGTTGGTCGAAGTAAAAATTTTTCTTGAAATTCTATTCTTGGTAGAAGTCATTTTTTCATTATTCAAATTATCATAAATACTTGATACAATAAATTTTTATATTTGATCAAGATTTTTAGATACTTTAGGGAAACAGCGCCACCTACTTCAGCTGAGAAAAAAATTTTCTCACCTTGAGAAAATTTTTCTCTTGAATATTTGATACCCATTTTATATTATTTTGGCGTGCAATTATACATATTGAATGAAAAAAAATGATGAAATATTATTTGATCTTCCCATTTGACATGTCGATCAATAAAAATATTTATGAAAATTTACTTCTATCTTTATATTTAATTTTTTGGAGCAAGAGAGAAATTTTCTCAAGACAAAAAAATTAACTTCTATCAAGAACTAAATTTTTTGGATCAAGAGGCTGAATTTTCTCAAAACAACAAGATTTTCTTGACTTAAATAAATTTTTTTGGATCAAAATATGTAATTCTCTTAAAGCAAGAGAATTAATTTTGTTGGAATAAGTGAAATTTCTTGTGTCCAAAAAAAATTTTTTTTTCGCTCAAGAAAATAATTAAGAAGAAAAATATTTTATTTGGACCGCAACAAGCCCCAGTCAAAATATCAGTCAACATAAAGTGACAAAAAGTATAAGTATGACTTTCACATTCTGGTATTTGAAATTATTGATCGTGAATTGTGACCTAGACCCCAGATGTGCATAGGAACTGTTCTTTGAACCAGAGAGCAAATAAGAGACAATATTTCAAACCCAGAAGCTCGATATTCAATGGTCAATGGTCAATGAAGATCAGTTAGATATACGGAAAAAATTATGCATTTTTTTTACATCTGTAAAAAAGAAAAGCACTCAGAAATCTGAGAATTGTTTTCCATCTCAATTCAATCACGATGGACGTTGTTAGAAACGAGGGAAGGAAAAAGCTCCGTTAATGCATCATCCATACGGATAAAGTTACTATTTATACACAACGTCTTATCTGTATTGTAAATAAAAACGCCACCGGAGAGACACAATGAATTTATGAAGTATTTTTTCTTGGATTGGAGCCTGCAATTGATTGGCTTCTGGAAATGAGAGTGCCATTTTTTATGACCAATGTCGAATTTGTAAGTTTAAGGTCAATTTAAAAGACCTTCGAAACAAGAATTAAGTAAAGTATATTAAAATTTCGGATTTAAGGAGATCTAAGTGAAGTAGTCAAATTTTTAAAACTTCCTGAAAATTTGTAAATTCAATCTACGTAGCCTAATAATTAATAACAAAATTAAAAAACAGTAAGTTTCCGGGATATTCAATGAAATAATTAGGTTTGAAAATTGTAATTTTTACATGTGAATAGAGATTCCACCAGCCGTGTATTTGGTTAAGAATTTAATGCAATTAACAATTAAAAAAAAATTTTATTTTCATTGAATTTGATTGAAAAAATAATAAGCTTTCGATTAAAACAATAAAAAAAGTAGGTTTCCCAACGTATTACGAAGATATTTTATATTTTTTATGAAAAATCACTCGAAACTTGCATTCTTTAAAGTCGTGTATTTGACTTGACAACACCGCTTGCGCAGTTCACTCGGCGCATAAGTAACCACGGTTTTTTAAATGCTAGAAGATCTTAGTCATTTTAGTTAGACAGTAAACATAAATCAATTTTAAGGTTAGGGAATTCTTGCAGTGTTGTCAAGTTTATACCGTTAATTCAGAGTGCTATATTTTTTATTAATTAATTAAATGTTAATAATTATTTAATGAGTAAATTTATCGGAAATTTCCCCAAAAATGTTATTAATTAATTTAAAAAATAATTTTAAGATGCATAACAAAAGTATTGCTACGTATTATTTTTTTATAGACATTATTTATACTAGCCAAGTACTTGGATCTCCTTAATAAACTGAATTAATCGAGTGACTATTCAATATGTCAAGAATTCCGTTCAGATGGTCAAACGGTAGATGGTTTTAATTATACTGTTATATCATCAACAGTATAATTGATTTAAGAAATGATCGGTCAAGAATCTCGCGCTAAAAAAAATGTTTCTATTTCTTTTTCTCTATTTTGATGTTGGTAGTATGAAGTATTAATTACACAGATGACGCATCAGTGAGCGCGTAATTTAAAATTCAATATCCAGTATCGCTTAGTAGGGTTGATAAAAAAAGCTTATTTCAACATTTCAAACACATTTTAACAAATTTAAAAATTTTTTTAACTTATTGTTTTAAAATATTGGAAAATAAAAATATTTTGAAGGTTGTATTGATGTTAATAAATGATTTTTAATGGGTAAAAAAAGAATTTTTTAAACGCGGTAATAAAAAACCTTTGAAAAGTTTGAAATAAAACAATGAAAAAAATTTATTAATTAGCAGATGTTGATAATTTAAAAACTTCCGAGTATTATTGTTGAAAGAAACTGATTAGCAATTCATGGTCCCCTCTTTTTATATTTAATTGTAATAACTTTTTATCGAGTGTCGTTCGAGATCACCGGAAGGTGGCGCAGTAGTCTACATGTTTGTAGTAGAATCCGCTAGATGGCGCCTCTTTTGCAAAAAGCGGGCTATTTGAAAGTTAATTTTTGAAAACAGAAATAAATACCACTTGTAACTCATATAAGCTTCAAAAATTCAAATTGATTTGAACATCTTATATTTTAATTCCAAGCCTAAAGTTCTATAATAGTAAATTTCTTTCATGTTCAAATTTTCCCAATTATTCTATCGTTACAAGATAATCTTAAAAAAATCTTTATGCTTAGATCGTTGGGCTATAATGACGGTGTAACGAAGCATGTTTGTCTCCTTTGAGGAAATGAGTGTGTCACCATGCCGTGTAACTACATAACAGGTAACACATGATTACATCAGTGTTATTACACATACACATATACAGGTAGACAACAACTGTGTATGTTTACTAAGCTTGGCCGTGAGGAACACAACAAGACGTGGCAGTGTTGAGTATTACATGGGAGTATGTATATAAGTTGTAGGACGCTACCCAGAATTGGTTGATTGCACGAAATTGCCTTGAATTTCATCCCCTTTGAAAGAGGCACGCTGCCCACAGAGTCTGTACGGGGGACTCTTGGATAAATTAGTTACCCCAAATACTCTACCACCAATCATAGGTCTCTGCGTCTAGCAGAACCCATTCCGCAATAATAAAAAATATTCTGTGTGTACAATGTCCAGAGATGCACTCTTGATCGCAAATATCGATTTAAGTTGGAACAGAAGGAATTATTTGATAAAATTATCTTCATCTTGATCAAGCTCAAAGTTATGATGTATGGTTTGTATTAACCATAAGCTAGTTTATTGAAACAAAACATCTGATCAAAGTTTGAAGACTTCTATTGATTATAAAAACAATTTTTTTAATTTTAAACTATGATAAATTGTCATTTTTGTTATCTTTATTTTATTTCTAAGATGATTAATGAATTAATTCTAATGAAATTGCAATTTCAATTCGAATAATCTGGATATTAAATTGTTGATATGTTGTGTAGTTTCTATAGAAATTTTATATTGTTTTTGATCAACTATTTAAAGTATAGAGAAGAGTCTAAAGAAGAGCTTCACTTTTGCTTCGAGATTACGGAGATTATTTCATTATTTTAAATGAATTAGAAAATTTTTTTAATTAAGAACATGTAGTACAGTCTGATGTCGGTAATTCAGTCTGGACCAATGACAACAAATGCCAATTGAATATATCGGTTTGATTATTCGAAACACATCTAAAATGCACTGGAGGTTATCAGACTAACTGAAAATACTCTAAACACTGCTTAAAAAAATTAAACTAGATAATTTACTTTTGGCACTCTCTTGCGGCCTACATGAAAGTATAGTAAATGAAATTTTTTGTTGATAATTAGTTTTCTACCCTAATCTAGCTGCATTTTAATAATTCTGGCTTATAAGTGATCTAAACTAAAATAAAAATCAACCAAAAAATTAAATAAATTTCAAAGATTATATTGGTTGTACGTTTATTAGTAATTTCTTTATAGTAAAGTTTATTTACTGGAATATGTGATGGGCCCTGAGATAAGGCAGTTTTACGCGCGAACACTACCTATTTATTTATCATTTTGTTATGTTTTTTTCAATGATTAAATTTAAAAATAAAAGAATCGATTTATGAAGGAATATTATTTACATACACTTGCCAAGTTTCATGATTTTTCATTCAATAATTACTTGGTCAAAAAGCGTCCCAGTATTTTGTTCAAAATTTAAATATTCCCTGTCCTATATGTTCTTATGAATACTACAATAAAAAATAATAGTATACTTTTCCAAATTTCTATTATTGTATTAGAATAATTATTTAAAAAATTCTTAAATAAATAAATCAAGATAAATTTTTCAGTTCATGAATTTTTCTATTTAAATTAAGACTAGCAACCTTGCAGTTACCATATGACTGCTGCGACTTGTGAACTATAAATAAATAAAATTTTGCGCTGTTAAACAATGATTCTTGTTAAATTGCACTGTACTTTCTTAAATATCGACGTTTATGAAAATATAAGCTCATCCCAATGTTACATTCATCAAGAGCTTT
Organism: Cotesia glomerata; assembly: GCF_020080835.1. Taxonomy (NCBI): domain Eukaryota; kingdom Metazoa; phylum Arthropoda; class Insecta; order Hymenoptera; family Braconidae; genus Cotesia; species Cotesia glomerata. Next base: position 23,403,836 of record NC_058164.1, read on the forward strand.
CATTATAGTACCCACATGCATTTTTGATATATTTTTCATATATACAATATATAATATATATAAATATATGAAAAATTTATGTGGGTAGTCAAATGATAAAAGTTTGGAAAATCCAAAAGTGCACGACTCATAATGCTCATTTAATTATGAAATATAAAAAAAAAAAAAAAAAAAAAAACTCAAGTCGTTCAAAATTAATTGCCGAAAAAACAGCTGTAGTAGGAAGGTACTGCACAAGCGCCCCTGGTGGAATAAAATGTACATAATGTCTATAGATATAGATATATCACCATTCATGTTAATTTTACATGGATATATATATAGATATACAGTCTTGTAGTTTTCGTTTTTTAATAATTGTAATTAAACGACACTGAATTAATTAACCATTCGCATTCAGTGACCTACAATCGTCGATTAGAATTAAAAAAAAAAAATTTAACTCAAATAATTGATTTTTTCACAAGTTACAATGTTTCCGGGGTTTCATACATGACGGACAGGAAAATTTTTTGACCTATTTTGATGTTTTTTTCCGTTTCTATTGCAGTAAATCAATTTTTAGAAAGTATGGAATTAATTTCCATTAAATTATCTCGACAATCGTATGCAAAATATCTTGATTCCGTGAACTAATAAGGCTATAATACTAAAAATAGTTGCTAAAATGAGGCGAAAAAAATTTTTCGATCGTAAAGCACTCTCTGATGCTTCGCATCATGAGTCGTGCAAAAGGGCTCGATGAGTGTAATGTCGGGGTGAGCTTATACCTTTAAAAATGTCAATAGTTCACAAGATATAAGGTCATTTCTTAATTAATAACATTTTTTAAGATATAAACTCATTTCGATGTTACACTCTTCGAGACCTTTCATTTAAGTACCCACATGGCATTTTTTATATATTTTATATATATGGTATTTGTGAAATATATAAAAATATAAAATATATGAAAAATTGATGTTGGTACTCAAATGAAAGGTCTCGATGAGTGTAACATCGGGATGAGCTTATATCTTTAAAAATGTCAATAGTTTAAAAGATACAAGGTTATTTCTTAATTATGTTTCTAGAGATAGAGCATTTTTGAATGCAGCCTAAATACTTATCATAATAAATTGACTATCAGTAAGAATGATATGAAACCTTGAAAAGGCATAAATTCAAATCAAGACCTTTGCAATGACACTAAATTTCACTAAAAAAACCGATTTTATCATATGACTATCCTGGACACAAAATTTTTCTTATTCTTTTAACAATATAGATGATGAATTTCATTAAAATGATTTTATTTGTTTAAAAATTTTTTTTTTTTAATCAAGTGAATTTTTTTTTCACTACACAATAATTTAAAAAAAATTTATTTCAAATTTCAAGACGAAAAATTCTCGATAAATATTTATTAACAGCCAATAAAGCTTATTAAATACTTAAAACTCCTTCTATCAGAGTAATTGTAACAAATGTTCAATTTATAGTTTATTTTTATCATGAAACATCATAAAATTGCAAGTAAAGTATCTCAATATATAAATAAAACAGTTACTCTATTATATTAATATATGTAATATGTATATAAGGAGTACAAACAATAATAGCGAGTGCTTAAGGTCGTGAAAATTAATAGTTCGGTCTCTAATGGTCATATTAAACGCGGTACATGATGTTTAATGTGTAATTGCTGAGCATGACTAAATCGAATACTAAGACTATTACGCCATATTATTATGTAGTATAGAGTCATTGTTATTTATTAGTTTAGTCATTTCTTATTCATGGAAAATTGTTAATCAGTCAGTACAAGAATAAACGGTTTTTTTTTTTTTACAATTATTATTTTTTGTTCTTACATTTATCTCAATTTCTTCAATAGCGAATAAAATGTTTTTAATGATAGTCTAAAATATACTCAATACAATTTTTACATGAGTTAATCATAATCTGTCTAGAGTGGGGTTATTTAACCTGATAAGCGGTCGTTTCTTTGTATACTATTTAACTAAAACATAAAAAAATGTAGAAACATATTTTTTGTATTTATTCGTTTTATATCTAATAATTATCACATTAATTAAAATACGAATATATTATTTTTGTTATAGACACTCAATAGAAAAAATGAAAATAAAATTAGCAGACATTTGACAATTTTTAGAATTTTTTTTTAATGAAAAAATTATTGCAAATAATAAAAAAAAGTTCAATGTTTAAAAAATTTTTAAAATAATAGCTGCAATTTTTTAAAAATATTTTTTTAGTTCTAATTTAATCAATAAAAAAATTAAAATTATTGTTAAAGGTCTGCTAATTTTAGTATCATTAAATAAAATATATTAGTTAGTAAAATTCATTTTCAAAAAAAAATTCTTAATTTAAGAAAATTGAATTATTAAGGTGCATTTAAAAGTTGAGAAAAAAATTTTTTTTGTAGTATGATCTCGAAAATATTTCATTCAAATTTTAAATCAATTTATTTAATAGTTTCCGAGAGATGTGTCAATTACTTAAATTAAACGAGACATTCTACAAAATTCGATTGCTTGGAAACAATTATTAAAAAAATTTTTTTTGATATCAATTAATTTTTTTATATTAACGTGGATAATTAAAAATAAAATTTAACTGAATTTAATAGTTTTAGAGTTATAAATTTAGAAAAATTATAGAAAAAGATAACTTTTGTCTAGACTAAAAGTTGAAACTTGTTACTTTTTTAAATTTCAATTTTTTTTTAACAAAAAATTCCCTTATTTTTCTAAAAAATTCACAACTGTTAAATACTTTTATTTTCTGTACAATAAATATTAAAAAAAATTTTTTTAAGTCAAGGATAATGACAGAGTATTATTAATTTTATAAAATAAATAAAATTCATGTCAAAAAAATAATTAATCGGTGAACTTTAATAAATTGATAATTTTTATTTAAATTTTTTCTATTAAACAGCTATTGACTATTATTTAAAACTAATCTCAGTATTTAACCATGTAATTCATTTAAATTTTATTTATTAATATTTAAATATTAAAAAATAATTTTTAATTTCGGTTAGATCAAGTTAAAACTCTATATAATTAATTTAATAAAATTAATTCAATTAGTGCCAAAAAAAATAATTTTTTTCAGGCCTAGCGCACCTTATTAATCCCTTAAAAATGATTTTAATTGTTATAAATTGTTTCCTCATTGATATTAATTTTTTTATCAAGAGGATGTATGATAAATAATAATTCTAAACCTAGGAATATTAAATATTAGGAGATAGTTATAGGGTTTAAGAAGGTTGCATGTTTTGAGCAGCAGATTCCCCGATTCCCCTTCGTGGAAACTCTCGACAGCTTAATCTAATTACACGCGAAGCACTCAGACGCAGTACTGATCATTATCGTAGAGGATTTACTTGCTATGCACTGTATATGTTATATATTGTATTATATTATATTATATTACAAAACTGGTGACTACTGACTATTAATACCTCAACACACCACTGAAGACTAATCAACAGTATTTTTACCACGCTGATTAATTTTACTTCATTATAAATAATTAAAAAATTATCCCTTGTTATATATTTTTATATTTTATATTCTAACGCCCCGAATTGGGAAATTTCCCCTTTTTATGTTAATTAATTTAATATATAATGTAACCGAGAGCTTCTAAAAGAATAATTATCAATTAGTTAAAATATTATTTGTTATTACATTCTTGTAATTTTAATGTGTTTGCATTAATTAATCAACATAATATTTTAATGACATTGACAATATTGTTTATCAAAATTAGTTATTAAAATATTTTCCCGGAAAAAAAAACAAATAAAAAAAAACCAAGGACGTGATGTCCGGTAGCCGCGAAACGGAAAGTCAAGTTCCGGTCTGTGTAATATATAAATATATAAATATACGTATATTCATGTATTAATAGATGTTACATGTGTTAAATGTATACCCTAAATGTGTGATATTTTTTTTTACTTTCACTAAATTTTATAATTATAAAGATCAAATTTTTAATATGAAAAAAATTTTTTTTTCTTAATTTTTTTTAAATTTTAAATTTGAAAATTATTATTATGATTATTTAAAAAAAATATTTTTTAATGAAATCCAAAATCATGATCTAGTACTTAAATTTGCAATAACTCCTAAAATATTAATTTTATCGAAAAATTGTACACGGAGAAAAATTAATTATACTACCTACTATACAAAAATAGTAACTCCTACTATGTAAAATGGTAATAAAAGTAATTAGTAACAAAATAATAGGTGGTATCATTAACAATTGTAATAGCTACTATTAAGAATGGTAACGATTACCATCGAAAATTATAATTGTAATTATTATAAATTATAACTGTTACAATCGAATATTCTGAAAAAAAAAATAGTATAAATTTACTTAATTAAATCCTTTATTTACATCCATATTTTAGCTAATGTAATGTAAATAATTCTAATTTTTTTTTGACAATTTGATTTTTTTGAAGATTTAAAATTTTTTTTTTTAATTTTAATTTTTTTTTTATTTAAATTTTATTGAAAATTTTGTTTTTTTTTTAGAAATTCCGATTTTTTTTTGAAAAATTTGGCGTTGAAACTTGTTTTAGACACATAAAAACTTAAATATAATTTAAATCCGAATTTAGTCCCGATTTTTTGTGCACTACACTGCACTACAGCTGCTTTTAGTTTATTCAGAAATGCATCCACGGTAACGCAGATTCCTAATTTTTTTAATATTTTTTACTATTTTGATAATAGTAGTAACTAATTAAAATAATAACAGTTATTATTACTGATTACCATCATAATAGTAGTAGTTACCTTCAGGATGGTAAATACTACAATTCAGATGGTTTAATTGATTATTTAAATAATATTTACTACTATCGAATTCTGTTAATAGATTTTAACATAACTAGATAATAAACTCTACTATAAAATTTTCTCCGTGTAGCTTAAAAAATTTCCTACACAGAAAGAAAAATTTCTTGATTGGAAAACAAAATTCTTGCCTCAAGAAAATTTGTCGGGTGCCTGAAAGAAGACCGAAGTTGTGTTAGCCGAAGTAAAAATTTTTCTTTAAATTCTATTCTTGGTAGTAATTTTTTCTTAATTCTATCATAAATACTTGATGCAATAAATTTTTATATTTGATCAAGATTTTTAGATACTTTAGGGAAGCAGCGCCACCTACTCCAGCTGAGAAAAAAATTTTCTCACCTTGAAAAAATTTTTCTCTTAAATATTTGATAAGGTAAAAGCCCCAATTATTGACGGGGGTCTAAATATTGACACCCTAAATTATTTTTAAATATATTAAATTATCTGTAATAAGAATAACGATCAAATAAATTTTTATTAAATTCTAATTAATTAAAAAATTGAAAAAAATCACATTCAGTTCAAAATATTAAATATTAATTATTAAAAAAAAATAAAGTTAGCACCAGTTCATCAAATCAGCTTACGAGCGTCTATTTTCTTAACAACTTTGGTTAGAAAAGCATTTTTTTTAACTGCCGAGTTTAAATTAATTTTTTCATGTAATTATATGATCTATTTTTTTTTTTAATTAACAATATATGAAATATTTATAAAATTAAATAATCGAAATTAATTGTATGCTTTATGATATTTAAATAATGGGAGTCAATAACTAGTTCATAATTTTCATGGTGAATCCCATATTGACAGCCAGTCAACAGCGCTATGACGCCTTTTTTTTAAGTATAAAATACGTTATATACGCGATTATATTCAAGGCTTTTAACTGTCAAATAACTCGGCGTGTTTTAGTGTTAAATAAGTTTTTAAATAAATTGTTATATTTTTCATAATAATTATTCATTCATAGAAATTATTATTAATTAACTTTAATAATATTGATTACTTTATACTAAGTTTTTGATAAATAACAATATAACCAAGTGATTCGACGCATGTGCAGTAGGGGCGTCAATAATTGGGGTTACGGTACGTCAATAATTAGATCAATCAGTTTTTTAACCTGTCAATAATTGGTGTATCCAGATCATATATTTAATTATTTAAAATTAATTATTAAATATCACTGATTATCATTTTAAAAAAAGAAATTGATTAGTTAAAACATTACTGAAGACATTACCACAAACAAAATTCATCGATATTTATATTTGATTGCTTAAAAAAAATGAAATCATAACTTTGTCTCTTATAGCGTCAATAATTGGGGCTTTTACCTTACCCATTTTATATTATTTTAGCGTGCAATTATACATATTGAATGAAAAAAAATGATGAAATATTATTTGATCTTCCCATTTAACATGTTAATCAATAAAAATATTAATGAAAATTTACTTCTATCTTTATATTTAATTTTTTGGAGCAAGAGAGAAATTTTCTCAAGACAAGAAAATTAACTTCTATCAAGAACTAAATTTTTTGGAGCAAGGAGCTGAATTTTCTCAAAACAACAAGATTTTCTTGACTTAAATAAATTTTCTTGGATTAACCCTTACTCGTAGGTCGCATAATGAGCGCGGCGCCGCCTTTTTTGCATTTTTTTTTTTTCTCCAAATTGAGTTCATTGATAATTTTGAAAAAAAATTAAGTGCATTCTTTTAACCTTTCTAAAAATTGTGACTTTATTAAAAAGCATAAAAATATTTACGAAGTAAATTAAAAAATCAATTTTCGGAACCGGGCGGCGCCATCCCGCCCGGTGCGAGTGAGTCTCTGGGAGATTTTCTAACTGCGCTGTTGCCAAATGTCGTTACTGCCACTATTTCAATCTGTTTTACCGCATGTGAGGTACAAAAATAAAGTAATGTTTGAGGTTAGTTTTTACTGTTTACATTATAACTTGTGATTTGTTCAAAATAATTTAATAATTACATTCATATTAAATATTATTTATATAAAAATAATAATAATAATACAATTGGTAAATAAATTATTTTATAATACACCATACTAAAATTAACAGATATCTGGCTTTATATATTACTAATTATTTAAATAATGAAAAAACAAAGAAATTTCAGGTGAACGAATTAAAAAAAAAAAAAAACAATGGATGCCAATTTTTCAAATTATTTTTTTTGATTGAATTTAATTATAATTATGATAATTAATTTAGCGGATATTTGATAATTTTAAGAATTTTTGTAACAAATAAATTATGACAAAAAATAATTATAAAAAAATTGGCATTCAGAAGTTTTAAAAAATTAAAGATGCAATTTTTTTAAAATAATTTTTTTGAAGAAATTTGTTTGTTAAAAAAAATTTAAAAATTGTCAAGTGACAGCTAGATTCAATGTCACATTATAATTTTATAATCTGGTCTTAGATGTTAAATTTAATTATGTCACATGTGATAAAAATAAAAAAAAAATTTTGTTATTCAATTAAATTTATGATAAAATATAAAAGTAAAATTATATTTAATCATAAAACACTTAAAAAATACTTTGTCTTACAAGGAAATAATATTAGTTTACATTTGGCAACAGCGCGTACGTTTTAACACGGCTGTGGAGCGCTCACCATCCCACCGACTTAGTTCGGAAAAGACACGCTACCTACGAAGGGTTAATTAAGATACGTATTTCTTAAAGCAAGAGAATTAATTTTGTTGAAATAAGTGAAATTTCTTGTGTCAAAAAAAATTTTTTTTTGCTCACGAAAATAATTAGGAAGAAAAATACTTTCTTGGCTCAAGTAAACCTTTTTTCTGTGTACAAAAAATGTTTTTATACTATAGAGTTATTTTTAATATTTTAGGAGATATAGTATTCTATAAAATGCTTGTATAATAAAAAAAAAAAAATTATTAAATAGTGACCCAAAAAACTATGATAACTTTTAAAATATTAATTTTTGGGAAAAATTATGAGAATCTAAAATTGTAGCTTAAGAAATTTTCTACGAAAAACGTTGTCATAACACAGAGGTACTTTCAATATTTTAAGAGGTACAGTTACTTAAGTAGTGATCACTATCTACTCACTATAAAAAATTATTATAAGTGAAAATATTGATTTTTAATAAAAATATTATTATTACTAACATTGAAAAATTTTTTTTTACTTTCAGATGATTAAAATTAATAACCATATAATTATAATCATAATAATTTCAATGTAAACAATCAAATATAAACTTAGACTTAAAAATAAGTCCTCTCATTTCTAAAAAAATCTCTGATTCACCAAAAATTAATTTCTGTAAAGCTCTAATTATTTTTTTAAGTCCCCTAAGCTCCATAATAAAAATATAGACGGATAATAATTAATATCATATTTAATTAAATACCTAATAATTTAATTTAAAGGGAATTATTAAAAATTTTGCCTATAAAACTTTTAAAACATTAAAAATTTTTTTTCTATTTTGATTAAAATTCCGATAAATTTCGCAGAAAAAAAAATTATTGTTCAATAATTAATTAATGACACTTATAATTTGTCAATTGACAACCTAAGTTTATTAAAAATCAACAGGCAGCTGACAATTTATAAATTTTATCGAAAAAAATTAAATAAGTACTTAGAAAATATTAAAAAAAAATTTTCTTTACAATATTTAATCTTTAAAAAAATTCAATAAAAAATTTTATTTATTTTTTGTCAACTTTAAAAAAAAAAATAAATTAGTAAATGAAAAATATTTATATGAAAATTTTCTTAGCAATAATTAATCTATTGAAAAATTTTAAAAATAATTTAACATTAAAATTTTAAAAATAATTTAATATTAAAATTTTAATAAAAAATTTTATTTATTTTTTGTCAACCTTAAAAAAATAAAAAACATTCGCTACTAGCTCATATAATTTCCGTAGAATAAATTCAAAATAAATAACCGACCAATCGGGATCCTTGATTTGAATATCCCTCTAAGAAACTGTTAATGACGTAATTATAACTAAAAAACGGCACGGTTGACCTGTCAATATTACGTGTGTTATGAATCACATCTATTTTCGGAAAGCCAAATCATTGCGAAAAGCCCATTTATCAGACCTCCAAGAATTACCGAGCTTGTAGGTTAACCGCGCGTAAAGCCCCTAAAGAATTTAAAAAAATTTTTCAAAATTCCCTCTGTTAGCAAAAAAAATCCCTGTATTAAAAATCCTGACTCTAAAATCCGTAAAAATAAGGGTCCATTGACAGAAATGGAGTTTCACGAGATGAGATCGGCGCACGCCCATCTGTCTCCGAAAAATCAATAGTATTTTTAAAAAACCAAAATCCTCCCCTAGGTAACTTTTGATAAAAAAAAATTACAACTTACAGTTAAATTTATCCATGTATCTCCAGTTTTAAATCAACAAACTCCAAATTATTTTAATAAAAACACTTATTTAAAACTGGTATTAACAATTTGTCACTTGTACGCTACAAACTCACGTTCACACACAACACATGAAACTTGTGCGACTCTGGCGCTACTATCTTGCGTTATTTCGTTCCTCTGACGAACCAGGAACGGAGTTAGCCGAGTAAAACCCGAAATAAGGCTCTTAAACTCAATAGTATTTAAATAAAGTAAAAATCCAAAAAATTTGATGAAAAAAGACTTAAAAGCGCGTTAAATTTTGGAAAAATCATTTTTTTCACCTCTTAGCGACAAGATGGCCGTTGCAGCCATCTCGCGAATTTTAAGGGCTTGGGAGCCAGCCGCGCTAGATACTCCACTGATATATACAAATATAGCAAATCCAAACAAACAGCGTTTGACTAAAAATAATATTATTTTATAACTCCAGACTCACGTGGCCGACGAATTTTTATTCCGGATCATTGGACTCGAAACCTCGTTTTAAATTTTACACTTTTAATACGATTTTTTGACTATAATATACAAAAAAAAATTTTTTTTTAATTTTTGAAACATTAAGATTAATCTTAATTAAAGATTATGAGAAGAGATACGATTTTTTATTTTATTTTATTTATTAGGGAGGTAATTTTGGAACGTATTTATGAGGTGCACGGAACGCGCCAAATTTGGTCATGCCAGCCTCCATTCAGATCTACGTCCCTCGTACTTACATTACTTATATCTATCTTATACTTATACCACGTTTTAAGTTACTGTACATATGAATGTGTATATTGGAAGCGTAACACATGGCTTTTGTGTACCGCATGTGTGTGTAAACTCTGATCATATGATGCAAGCAAGAAAGCATAATCATATCTTATCTAGTCTACTGAATCTCAGCATTTATATAAACAAATATATCATTATACTCGTGGAGTTAACATGCAAATATCAGGGCATGGTACATATAATTTTTTGGGAAAAAAATATTTTCTTTCACATGACCTGCTTTTGATGAAACAGCTTTTTAAAAACGCACGTGTTTCAACAAGACTATTAAGTATAAAAAAATATTTGTACAAAAAATTTTTTACTTCTTACGTAATTCAGAGAAAGAATTTGCTTCTAAAAGTGATGACAACATTGTCAGCTTTTTAGTTGTTATTATTATTTATTATGACGGCCGCTGCACAGAAAGAGAAATTTCTTGACTGAAGAACAAAATTCTTGGCTCAAGAAAATTTGTCGAGTGCCTGAAGAAAGACCGAAGTTGTTGGCCGAAGAAAAAATTTTTCTTGAAATTCTATTCTTGGTAGTAATTTTTTCTTAATTCTATCATAAATACTTGATACAATGAATTTTTATATTTGATCAAGATTTTTAGATACTTTAGGGAAGCAGCGCCATCTACTTCAGCTGAAAAAAAAATTTTCTCACCTTGAGAAAATTTTTCTCTTGAATATTTGATACCTATTTTATATTATTTTAGCGTGCAATTATAAATATTGAATGAAAAAAAAAATGATGAAATATTATTTGATCTTCCCATTTGACACGTTAATCAATAAAAATATTAATGAAAATTTACTTCTATCTTTATATTTAATTTTTTGGAGCAAGAGAGAAATTTTCTCAAGACAAGAAAATTAACTTCTATCAAGAGCTAAATTTTTTGGAGCAAGGGGCTGAATTTTTTCAAAACAACAAGATTTTCTTGACTTGAATAAATTTTCTTGGATGAAGATACGTATTTCTTAAAGCAAGATAATTAATTTTGTTGGAATAAGTGAAATTTCTTGTCAAAAAAATTTTTTTTTCGCTCAAGAAAATAATTAGGAAAAAAAATATTTTCTTGGCTCAAGTGAAACTTTTTTTCTGTGTAATCATTAGTCATACACAGAAAGAAAAATTTCTTGACTGGAGAACAAAATTCTTGGCTCAAGAAAATTTTCGAGTGCCTGAAGGAAGACTGAAGTTGTGTTGGCCGAAGTAAAATTTTCCTTGAAATTCTATTCTTGGTGGAAGTCATTTTTTCTTGATTCAAATTATCATAAATACTTGGTACAATAAATTTTTATATTTGATCAAGTTTTTAGAAACTTTAGGGAAACATTATCATCTACTTCAGCTGAGAAAAAAATTTTCTCACCTTGAGAAAATTTTTCTCTTGATTATTTGATACCCATTTTATATTATTTTAGCGTGCAATTATACATATTGAATGAAAAAAAATGATGAAATATTATTTGATCTTTCCATTTGACACGTTAATCAATAAAAATATTAATGAAAATTTACTTCTATCTTTATATTTAATTTTTTGGAGCAAGAGAGAAATTTTCTTAAGACAAGAAAATTAACTTCTATCAAGAGCTAAATTTTTTGGAGCAAGGGGCTGAATTTTTTCAAAACAACAAGATTTTCTTGACTTGAATAAATTTTCTTGGATGAAGATACGTATTTCTTAAAGCAAGATAATTAATTTTGTTGGAATAAGTGAAATTTCTTGTCAAAAAAATTTTTTTTTCGCTCAAGAAAATAATTAGGAAAAAAAATATTTTCTTGGCTCAAGTGAAACTTTTTTTCTGTGTAATCATTAGTCATACACAGAAAGAAAAATTTCTTGACTTGAGAACAAAATTCTTGGCTCAAGAAAATTTTCGAGTGCCTGAAGGAAGACTGAAGTTGTGTTGGCCGAAGTAAAATTTTCCTTGAAATTCTATTCTTGGTGGAAGTCATTTTTTATTGATTCAAATTATCATAAATACTTGGTACAATAAATTTTTATATTTGATCAAGATTTTTAGAAACTTTAGGGAAACATTATCATCTACTTCAGCTGAGAAAAAAATTTTCTCACCTTGAGAAAATTTTTCTCTTGATTATTTGATACCCATTTTATATTATTTTAGCGTGCAATTATACATATTGAATGAAAAAAAATGATGAAATATTATTTGATCTTCCCATTTGACACGTTAATCAATAAAAATATTAATGAAAATTTACTTCTATCTTTATATTTAATTTTTTGGAGCAAGAGAGAAATTTTCTCAAGACAAGAAAATTAACTTCTATCAAGAGCTAAATATTTTGGAGCAAAGGGCTGAATTTTCTCAAAACAACAAGATTTTCTTGACTTAAATAAATTTCCTTGGATCAAGATACGTATTTCTTAAAGCAAGATAATTAATTTTGTTGGAATAAGTAAAATTTCTTGTCATAAAAAATTTTTTTTTTCGCTCAAGAAAATAATTAGGAAGAAAAATATTTTCTTGGCTCAAGTGAACCTTTTTTTTGTGTAAGTATAACATATACCTATAAATTATAACTTTCATAAGGATATCGCCGAGAATTTCCGACCAATCTTGATGAAATTCGGCTTACTTATTCTTCGGACGATCACCTTAGACGAGTTTGAAGATAAGGTAAATCAGTAAATAATTGTGGAAACGGTGGTAATTTACAATTATTAAAATTAAAATAACCCAATTACCGTGCCTGTTATAAAATAACTCTCGAATTAGAAGAGATAGCTCATTTTTAAAAAAGGCACTAGTTACCTGATTAAGTAATCTTTATTACAGTCAGGTTAACTTTAACTTAATAATTATTTTTATCGATTTTATTGAGGCTGTAAGTTATTGCAATAATTTGGATATTGTGTGAGGAAAGTCACAGGGTCTCGCTTATTATTCTCATGCTAACTTTGTGTAATTAAAAATACTTTTTTTTGGACAACTACCTTGATCTAGCTCTGAGATTAACGCTCTAAATAAATCAGTTCAGAAATGGTCAGCGTCTTTTATTTTAAAAACCAAAGAACAATATCAACCGCAGTGTCATCTGGATAATGCCTTCAGAATTTTCAACAGAAACTCATGGTGGAACTTGGTGAGCTTTTTTTTCGAGCGACTGCCTTGGACAAGTTCAAAGACAAGCTGATTCGCTTTATTTTTTTGGAAACAGTCAGTGTTAGAAAGTTCAAAAATTTCTAAACAAACGAATTTTCGGTTCATTCAATGGAAATAAATTTATTTACTCATTATATAACTGTTATTAATTATTGTAACTCATAGGCCATATGTTCTCGAATAACAATAAACTCGAGTTAAAATTTTATTATCCTCCTCATTAATTAAAACTGTTGTGGGGATCACGAACAGCGAGCCAAAAAAGGATGCGTAAATTAGAGACAATATCTCCCACATTATGATTTAATGGATCGATGTCTAAATATATGTTTGCTGCAATGTCAATGACATAAATAGACCCAATAAATAAATTCGTGTATTATATATTTTTCATTTGATTTAAATTGTTGCGACAACAATAATGAATTTAATATGAGCTTGTTGACATCGAAGACGCCCAATAGGGTGACGGTCCGTTACAAGAGCATTCCACCGTTTGTGTATCGATGTGACAGGTTGATAAATACTAAATAAACCGTTGACAATAAATAATAGGTCACAGTCAATGAAAACTGGATGATAATACTATAAATACAATCCAAAAATTATTAATTTTTGTTTAAAAAGATACAATACAATTTTTTGTTAATTTTAATTGAAATTGTCGAATTATTTTCTGGTTATTATTTTATTTATTTTAAAGATATGCAATAAACATATTAACTAATATAAGCGTAGGTGCCGTCTTACGAAAATGGGCCACGACCTACACAAAATAAAATGTGACCTCGAATGTTTATTATGGAATTTTTGTTATTTTAATTTTTTCGTTTAAGTTTATTACAAAAATAACATTTTTTAGATTACGAAATTCAAAAAATTTTTTTATAATAAAATATTTATTTTTTTTTTAAATTCAAGTATCAGAGGCATTTTATAAGTCGCTTTTTTTACGACTGTTACAGGGAGCTTCTCTACCGATTGCTGAATAAGCACCAGATGTCAGCACAAGGTAAGGATTTTATTTTGTTGTTAATTTTAAAGTACTAAAATATTTGCTTGAGAAAATATGTTATCGTATACATTAACAGAAAAATTAATAAATTACTTTATTGAAATATTTTAATAAATGAATTGGCTCTACATATTTTTTATCTCAATTTTATAATAAAAATATATCTACATTGAGAAAAAAAATTTTGTTTTTACATCAACAATTTTTTGATAGGAAGTTAATTTATTAATTGATTTATTTATTTATTTATTATTTAATTTCAATGCCAAGGCAGTATAGCCAAATGGCAAAAGTATATAAGTAAAAATTATAATAAAGTGCACGTATGAATGATAAAGATATAAAATTTCAAAATTTTGGATGTTAAGAAAAAATCTTTTTTCTTAAACTTTGAATGTAATTCCCGTGCAAAAAAAAATTTGGTTCATGGTGAATTTCCGGATGAACTTCAGATTGTGAAACAAATATGAATTTCATAATGAATTTCACGGCGAATTCCAGCTGAATTTCATGATGAATTTGAAACAAATTGTATAAGAAACTTAATTTTTTTAATCTATAAAAAAATATTCGCAGTCAATTATATTGGAATTTTTAGTTTAATTTATACTGACTTATAATTTATGATTCTTAAACTTCTATTTGGATTTTTGAGTAAAAGAACACAATATTCAAAATAATATTTTAAATTCATCATGAAATTCAGCTGGAATTCGCCGTGAAGTTCATGATGAATTTCGAAATATTATTTTGCATTTTGTGTTCTTTTACTCCAAAAAATTTATCCAGATAGAAGTTTAAGAATCGTAAATGATGAGTCAGTGTTAATAAAACTGAAAATTGCAATATAATTGACTCCGAATATTTTCTTACGGATTAAAAAAATTAAGTTTCACTATATAATGTGTTTCAAATTCACCATGAAATTCATCTAGAATTCGCCCTGTAATTCATGATGAATTTCGAATTATTTTTTTGCATATTGTGTTCTTTTCCTCCAAACAATTCATCTGAATAAAAGTTTAAAATCGTAAATGTTGAGTCAGTATAAATTAAACTAAAAATTCTAATATAATTGACTGCGAATATTTTTTCATAGATTAAAAAAATTAAGTTTCATATACAATTTGTTTCAAATTCATCATGAAATTCAGCTGGAATTCGCCGTGTAATTCATGATGAATTTCGAATTATTATTTTGCATATTGGTTTTTTTACTCCTAAAAAATATCTAAATAGAATCTTAAGAATCATAAATGTTAAGTGAGTGTAAATAAAAATAAAAATGCCAATATAATTGACTCAAAAGTTTCTTTACTGATTATAAAAAGTAAGTTTCATACACAATTTGTTTCAAATTCATCACGAAATTCAGCTGGAATTCGCCGTGAGATTCATTATGAAATTCATATTTGTTTCACAATCTGAAGTTCATCTGGAAATTCATCATGAACCAAAATTTTTTTTGTACGGGTTGTGATAAATACAAGAAAAGTATAAATTTGAATATAAAAATTAAAAATTTTCAATAATTTCATTTTTTAACTGAAGAAATATAAAATTTTTTGATGAAAAAGAGTTTTCTAGATTGAGATAAAAATAATTTTCCATAAAAATTCGTAAGTTGTCTATTAAAAATTGTTTTTTACCAAATTAAGAAAATTTTTTTTCAATAGTAAAGTTACTGTGAGAAAAATTTTCACTTCTTTTGCTAAGAAATAAAATTGTTGAAAAACTTTAACAACAAATTAATTTCTTGTTACAATAATGCCCATTTTTTTCCAAAGAAATTTTTTTTCTCAGTGAATAAAGGATATACAGTGTAAAATTTAAAGAAGAAATTTTTATATAACGACAAACTTCACTGATAGAAGGATTTGTTTATAGTTAAAAATATTTGTTAATATTTAACAAATCATTTATTAGAGACCACTTTTTAGTCCTTAACAAATATTTCTTAGTATTTAAAAAGATTTATTAATATTTAATAAATGAATATCTGACTTATTAAATACAAACAAATCATTTTAAATACTAAGAAATATTTGTTTGATACTAAAAAATGGTCTCTAATAAATGATTTGTTAACTATTAACAAATATTTTTTTAATACAAATAAATCCTTCTATCAGTGTTCTTATAACGTAAAAATTTTCTTAATTTTTTTGGTTTGCATTGTAACCCCCATATTAAAACGCTCTATATACACGGAAAAAATTACATTATTTAATATAACGTGGCGCTTCATATAAAGAACTGAAAAATTTACAGTTTTAGGTTGTAATTTTTACCCACTAAAAAAAAAATTAATTCGAATCGAAAGAGAAAAATTCTTGAATCAAACGAAAACTTTCAAATGTTTCCATGTCTTGAATCAAGAAGAAAAATTTTTAAAAATTTTGTATATTTTAAATTTTGTATATTGACTACTTTTACACAGAAAAATAAAAAAACTTGAATCAAGAAAATAATTTTAAAGAACTTTCTTGATTTGAGTAGAAAAATTCTTAACCTAAGAAATTTTTCTTTCTTTAAATAAATTTTACTTGATTCAAGAATTTTTTGTCATAATTTAAAACAATGAAACTCTTAAAAATTCTTGGTTCAAGAATTTTTCTCCAAATGTTTTTTACAAATTGGTAAAAACTCATATTACGAAGAGATAAGAAGTACTTATAATAGACCTGTGAAGTATCTAGTTAATAAATAACATTAAGAAGCAATTAACATGAGGGTACCCGGTGACCTGTTGTTTGTCATTACCCGTACAAAGTATAGAGCCGAGCAGTTGTCTAATCTCAAATGTAAAAGATAAAAATCGAGTAATTTCGGGTAGAAGTCAGTCCCCTTCCTAGATCTAGCTTCTGTGGAGCAATAAATAAACTAGACGAGGCGAAACAAACTTTTTCCCTTTTTCTTCTATTCTGTCAATTGTACAGCTTCCTCCATCTATATCTATATTATCTCTTCTTTTTCGTGGTAGTTTATACTACTGAAATAGACAAAAGTTTTCCCATTAATTCAACGGCGAAATTTTATCGCGGCTTTCATATTCGTACCCCGCTCCCTATATGCGACAACGCCTATCGTAAAATGAAATTGTTCTGGTGCTATACTATCTTGACGATCTTGATAACTACACAATTTTCTGATCAATATTTTCTGTATCTCTGCGGAAAATTTTCTATGGTCATATATGGCTATATTAGACTACACATAAGTGTAAAAAAAAATTTTTTAAACTTCCCGCTAAGAAAATCGAAGATTTTCAAAAATCGGGAAGTTATTGTTTTCACCTCGTTTTGCAAAAATCGAGTTTTCATCAGATCTCGACGTTTGAAGGTCACAGGAAGCTTCCCTGACTATCCCCGTGAGGTTGTCACGGTGTCTGTGTGTATGTGTGTGTGTGTGTCTGTGTGTGTGTGTGTGTGTGTGTGTGTGTGTGTGTGTGTGTGTGTGTGTGTGTGTGTGTGTGTGTGTGTGTGTGTGTGTGTGTGTGTGTGTGTGTGTGTGTGTGTGTGTGTGTGTGTGTGTGTGTGTGTGTGTGTGTGTGTGTGAAAGTATGTGAACCGCTTATAACTTTTGAACGGCTTGACCGATTTCATCGTGGTTGGTGCCATTCGAAAGGGCTTGACCAAACTTAGATTTTGAAAACTATTTGGACCGATTCAGATCAATATATTTTGAAAAATCTTCAAAAAACTGAAAAAAAAATTTTTTTCAAATGTGGTTTTTTTGGAATAACTTTTAAACGGCTTTATGGTTCAATTCCAAAAACTAATCAGCTCAACCTCAAAAAACCACGTCGATCGCCACTAGTCCGGTCAAAATCGGTTGATTCGTTCGAGAGATATCGTGAACGAAAGAAAACCGAAAAAAGTGTTTTTTCGGAATAACTCCGAAATTCCTAGCGCGATCAATTCAAAATTTAAGATTCTTTGTGAGGCTTAAAAAACTGCGTCGAATGCTGCCAATTGCGTGAAAATCGGTTTATTCATTCAAAAGTTATTGCGGTTTAAAAATTCAAAAAATAGTGTCCTATCAAATCTCTATCAGACTTTTGAGCTCGAAAAGCTCAAAAGCATAGGAAAGCAATCTCTTTGAGCTCGAAAAGCTCAAAATGACCCATAAATTGTATTTTTAAGCTCGAAGAGCTCAAAAACGTCATTGGTGCAATTTTAAGCGCCAAAGTATGGAATTAGCGGGAAGTTGCAGGGATAGCCTTCAGGGTCAACCGTTTTCCTAATTTTTTAATATTTTCATTATTCTAGAATTGCTGAGAATAATTTCAATTAAGGAGGTTCGAGCGAATCTAATGTAAAAAATAATTTTCAACTTTGAGCTTTGAAATTAAGTATGCGTATAAATGAATACATCATTTATCTAATCCCAAAATTTAAAAAAGATTCACCGTTTAGTTACTTAGATATTAAATTTTAAAAATCACATATTTTATCTTCTTATACACGGGCTCTTATGGCGGAAAAACTTTTGTCGAGACTTTAATTATTTTTTTCAATATTAACCTCCCAACTTTAACGGATAAAAAACTATACACAAGAAACTTGGATTATTGTAAAATATAAAAACAATTTAATAATAATACATTACCGATATAATTTTTGAACGCGAACTATATAGTAATATAACCATTACTGTGTTTCATGGGGCTAATTCGAGTCCAACGCTGGCTAACTTACTAAAAATAAAAGTATAAATGACTTGGAATTGAGTTCTGGACAGCACAGGACTCAGTACTATAAATATACTAAAATTTACATCATGACATATCATTATTTACATTATTTTTATACTCATGGACTGAATACCATACAACAAAGTAATACCTACTTTACTTTTGATCGCGCATAGTAGAATTTTGACTGAATGACTGTTTTCAGCAATGATTACTGTTTCGGCGTAAATTCATTCAATAGCTTCTAATTAACAAAAATTAATTCGTAATATGCTTGATTAATTTTGTGGGTGGACTTTAATTGACTAGAGGAGGTTTTACATTAGACTTTGATGGCCTTACAGTAACAGTGAAATTCACATTATAACTTACCAGTAATTACAATAATATTATAGGAATGGTTCCTATACTATTAAAGGAATGGTTCCTATAATATTATAGAAACTATTCCCGCATGAAAAAACTATATATGGCTGTACATATATGGAAAGTTATATGGGGAATATGTGATCATATATAGCGGCAAAATTATATATATGAAATAATAAATGTTTTGTTAAAATAATGAAGATATATTTGATTCAATATAAGTTTAAATATATAAGTGCCGTATATTACTTAGTATATGTTATAAAATATACTATTATTATATAAAAATTACTTATATAGAAAACTATATAATAGATAAATATATTTTTTGTAAAATATATGTTGAGATAGATTATTACTGTATACTTTCATTTATAAAATTTCAATTATATGGCAATATATATTATTTTATTATCAAATACCATACATAATACCAGATATTTATGATATGTCGAAATAGTTCAAAACGGAAAGATTAATAAAAAAAAAAAAAAATTAATAGTTTGTCGTATATCTTAAGTTTCAAGAGCAACTTGATCAATCGAGTTTACGGTCGAAGCAAATCTGAATTTCAGTAAATTAGTAACACATCACAAAAAATTTTCTTTTTTTTTATAACTTTTTTTCAGAGAATTATTTTGCCTCAGCATTCTATTGTAATTTTGGTACCAATGCCAATATTAAAATTATATTGAATATATAATTTAAAGTATATTTTAAATTATACTGAAAAATACATTGTTCTTATACTATTTATAATATAGTGTTGATTATAATATGTACGATATATTTAATCATATGTAGCTGAAAATATAATTGAAATATATGTTATGAGTATAACATCAATACATAATACTACATATATCATTATTATATATATGAAACGGCAAAATTTTGCATATGGGTCCTTATATAATCACATATATTTTTATATATGTAAAATATAATTTTTTGTATATGATGAAGGATATATAGCTTTTTCATGTGGGTTCCTATATATTATGGAAATCATGCCGATATTACAGTTATAATTATAGGTATCGTTCCTATAATTATAGGAACCATTCCCATAATTATAGTAACATTTCCCAAAAATTATGGGTACAATTCCCATAATTTAAGTAATCGCTCCTAAAATGGTATAGGAAAACATTTCATTAAAATTATAGGAATGATTTCCATATTTTTCTCTCCGTGTATTTTTTCACTTTATTAAAGTTTGTCAAACTTTTCAAAATTATTTTTTGATTTTGAATCAAATTTAATTTCTTGTCAGTGGTGCTCCTACCTTATTTCTTTGACAAAAATTTATTTCAAGGAATATTAAAATGTAATTCAATAACCACGATAAAAGTTTATGCTAAAAGTTATCCCATCGTGTGTTCCATATAATAAATTAATAAAAAATAACGATCAAACTGTCTGGTGTTTTATTCATTTTGATTTTATTCATGATGAGTAAAACCTCTCAGAGAAATGAATTTATTCGGATATGACGTAAGCGTTATCCATAAATCATCTGGCACATAATATAAGATATAAATGTATAACTAGTCAATTTATCTTGAGAGTAAACTTTTATTCCTTTCATAGTATAGCAGTTGTTTCAGTAATACAACTATGATATTAATTTTTTTCGCTGTCATCGAGTAATCACTCGAGCCTTTTGTTCTTGCACAAAACTTCCGCGTTTCTTAACTTGGATATTATTGTTGGTGTTTCTGCAGTTTCATTTCTTTTTAATCCTCCCCATCAATTTTAATTTCACACCCTTTCATTGCTAAGTCCAAGGTTTTTTTATTTTTTGTTTCTACAATGAACATTTTTGAACATATTGTGAATATTAATTGACTCACGAACAAAGTATCAATAGTGAAGCGAATAGAAAAGAGTTCGTCTGGGAAAATTGTTAAGAAAACGCTGATAATATGTATAGCTAAGCTAACGTATACAGTTCTAGAGAAAAGAGGAATGCAACGATAAAAAAAGATGTAAACTGTGTACAGATGTATCTATGTATAAGAATTGGCTCCAGACCCCCTGGCGCCGTCTCGACCGTACCAAGTGTTTTTGGCAAAACATCCCGGCCAACTTTGCTGGTTGCTGGGCTAGAACGATAGCGAAATGTCGTAGTTAAACATTTTTTTACCGCCGCCATTTACTACAATCACTACTTTCTACGATAAACATTTTTTTCTGAGAAGAGGATTCTTATGATGTCCTGACATTTTAAATTAACTTCTTTTTATTAGTAGTCAATATTTTTTTTTAATTATTAAAATGACCCATGAAAAATTTTTTAACGTTACCTGATATGTCTGGGATGTATATAAACTGAAAAAAAAAAATAGTATATTACACATCTAGGGCAGTAAAATAAGAAATGTCTCAGATCACATGTAATTATTGTCCGAGGCGAAGCCGAGGTCAATAAAGATGTGATCTGAGGCTTTCTTATTTACTGCCCGTGGTGTGCATATGATTTTTCTCCTCGACGGAGGTGGAAAGCTGCATTTTTGTTTAGCGCAGCGGGACGAAAGTTGACGCTTTCCACCCGGAGGTGAGAAAAAGTTTTTTTCCACCCAGAAAATTTTTCCCTCCAGTAAAGAAACGTATTCTTGTATAGAGAATTCCAAAGTTTTTTTCCTACACTAAAAAGTGTAATGGTTTTTAAAAAACTCGGTTTCTTCTTGAGCAAAATACCAAAATAAAAATATGGCCGACTTAATCTCAATTGACACAGATGCAAATGCTGTCGTTATAATACTGTCGATCTTTTGTATTATAATCAATAAATTAATAATTATTAATTTATCAATTATAATTAAATTAAGAAAAATCAAATTTATTATAACTAGCAACCTTGCAGTCCCAAACTTTCGTCCCGCTGCGCTAAACGAAAATTCCGCTTTCCGCCTCCGTCGAGGAGAAAAATAGTATACACACCACGGGAAATAAATAAGAAAACCTCAGATCACATGTTTAATGACCTCGGGTTCGCCTCAGACAACAATTACATGTGATCTGAGACATTTCTTATTTTACTGCCCTAGATGTGTAATATACTATTGTTAAATTGCACTGTACTTTCTTAAATATTGATGTTTTTAAAGATATAAACTCATCCCGATGTTACACTTATCAAGAGCTTTCATTTAAGTACCCACATGCATTTTGATATATTTTTCATATATTCATATATATATATATATATAAATATATAAAATATATGAAAAATTGATGTGGGTACTCGAATAAAAGGTCTTTATGAGTGTAACATCGGGATGAGCTTATATCTTTAAAAATGTCAATATTTCACAAGATTAAAGGTTATTTCTTAATTATGTATCTAGAGATAGAGCATATACATATATATATATAATATATTTTAAAGATATGAGCTCATCCCGATGTTACACTCATCAAGAGCTTTTATTTGAGTACCCACATACATTTTGATATATTTTTCATATATTCATATATATAAATATATAAAATATATGAAAAATTGATGTGGGTACTCAAATGAAAGGTCTCGATGAGTATAACATCGAGATGAGCTTATATCTTTAAAAATGTCAATAGTTCACAAGATATTAGTTAAATTGCACTGTATTTTCTTAACTGTTAACGTTTTTAAAGATATAAGCTCATCCCAATGTTATACTCATCAAGAGCTTTCATTTGAGTACCCACATGTATTTTGACATATTTTTCATACAATCATATAAATAAAATATATGAAAAATTGATGTGGGTGCTCAAATGAAAGGCCTCGATGAGTGCAACATCGGGATGAGCTTATATCTTTAAAAATGTCAATATTTCACAAGATATAAGGTTATTTCTTAATTATGTTTCTAAAGATGGAGCATTTTCAAATGCAGCCTGAATACTCATCATAATAAATTGACTATCAGTAAGAATTAAATGAAACCTTTAAAAGGCACAAATTCAAGTTAAGACCTTTGCAATGACACTAAATTTCACTAAAAAAACCGATTTTATCATATGACTATTCCGGAAACAAAATTATTATTATTTTCTTAATAATATAGATTAAATTTAAGAAAATTAATAAATAATAATAATTTAATTAAAAAAAATTAAATTATTTATTAATGAAATCGTTGAAAAATTGAATTTTTAATTACGCAAATCCCATTCGAGCAACATTTTTCATACCCAAAGATCCATCCAAATTATGATATCAATTGTAATACAGCTAGGTAATTTTTCAATAAATTATAAATCAGCACAACTTTTCAATGATGGAAACAAACGAGACATACCAGTTTTTTTATATTAAGGAACTTATATTGGATATAAAAAAATTTGGATAAAAATATTTTGTATTCTGGGTGGAAAAAAACTTTTTTTTCAGTGAACAACTTAAAATCCAGATTATTCGAATTGAAAGTGCAATTTAATTATAATTAATTGATTAATCACCTTAGAAATAAAATAAGGATAACAAAAATGAGAAAAGAAGCAATATATCACAAAAAATAGTGAGCAAATCGAGTGAATCTTACAAAATTTAGTCTGGTGAGATCCCTAGCTCGTAAAATGGGCGTATCCACCCTCATCCTCAACCTCAATGTCCAAAGCCGTACCCAAGAACCTAGACGCTGGAAGATCGCATAGCAGTCTTACTTCCCGTTTCCGTTTCCGGTGTATATTTTTATGTGCCGATTTCCCTTGTACGCAGCAGAAGCACATAGGGGATGAACGTATAGAGTGTACTAGCACAGATACAAACAGTACAATAAAAATAAAAATAAAAATAACAATACACTGACAATAGAGGATAGAATGATTATACGAAATCTGAAAAGTCACTCGTGCGAAAAGTTCCTGGGGTAAGAAAGAAATAAGCGTGGAAGTCACCCGGCGAAGGGGTGCCCCGTTCTCTGCTCTATATCTATCCGCT
The DNA here is from genome assembly GCF_020080835.1 of Cotesia glomerata. Taxonomy (NCBI): domain Eukaryota; kingdom Metazoa; phylum Arthropoda; class Insecta; order Hymenoptera; family Braconidae; genus Cotesia; species Cotesia glomerata. Next base: position 23,428,092 of record NC_058164.1, read on the forward strand.
GAAGCTATGCAGGACCGTAGAGTAGCAAAAAGCAGAAGCATTCGCCGCCCGCTAAACCGAGAATCACTGTTAGTCATTTGTCACAAGACTCTTCTCATCCCTATTTACATTTTTTTCTTTTTACTCATCGCTTGTATTGCTGCTTGCTATCTATTGTTGTATATTATATGTTCTTCTTATTTTGTATATAGACATATTTATTTGTATGTACATCCTAACATCATCAGACACGAGCAAATACAATAGACGGAATAATCCGGAAGTTGCGTATTTGTCGTGCCACGTGGTTCCAATAAAAACGATTTTTCATCGAAAATATATCTTGAATGTACACAAAAAGAAAAATTTCTTGACTGGAGAACAAAATTCTTGGTTCAAGAAAATTTTCGAATGCCTGAAGGAAGACCGAAGCAAAACTTGTCAATGATGTAAAGAAACAAAAATACCAGTTTTTTTTTTATATTAAAAAACGTATTATACACTAAAAAATAAAGCTTGATAAAATTAAAGAGAAAAGGTGATAAACCGGATGGTAATTTTCAAAATACATCGGAAAGTAATTTTATTAATTTTGAACACGTGATGCTTTCTCATGTAAAGTAACATATATAAAATATATTAATCTAAAGAATACTAATAATTAATTAATTATCAATATAACTTTATAAAACACAACGTTAAAAACATTTTATGTTGTCTTCTTCTTCCTTTTAATAGGTCTGTTCTCTTTTGCTTTTAAATTTCCTTCTCTCAATTTTCACTTATATTCAGCGTTTTCTTTTTTCTCTTCAATTTCTTCAATAATAATAATAATAATAATAATACTTTCATTTTCAGTACATGTCTGTTTGCTATAATCTTTACTCTTATTCTCACATTGATTCACCAATAAAATTAAAAAAAAAAAATAAGAAAATTCATCATATAGGGGAGGGTGGGGTAAGATGGCCCCCTGGGGCATAACGGCCCCCCTTTAAAATTTGGTTGAAAAATAATTTTTTTTTTTCTTACCAAATTATCATAAATTTGATATATTTATATATTTTGGAGCTAATATAGGGGAACCTGGGGCACAACGGCCCCCCTCAAAAATTAGGTAAAAATTTTTTTTTCACTTTCCGTCAAGTTATGACCTCTATAATGTTTTTATGATATTTTGGGCCAATATGTGATATGTGGGCCATAATGGACCACTTGAAAAACAAATTGCAACGAAAAAAAAATTTTATTTTTTCGAATTGAGATAAATTTGGGTAAAATGAATTAGAAAAAATTTTATTGACCCGAAAAATTGAACTATACAGAGGAGAGTGGTACCTGACGGCATAACAGCCCCTCTCATAAATTCGGTAAAATTTTTTTTTTCCATTTTCAAAAATAGTAGATTTCACCCCTACGCGACTCATATTTTCAATTTTGAATTGATAAAAATATAAAAAAAAAAAGGTCTGGTTCAAGATATAAATAACATCTCTGCATTTTTTTGTGGACGTAGGTTTAAAACCTTTAAGTGCAATAAAAAGAATTAATTATATTATTAATTATTATCTATTTAAGAATAATTAACAGCTTAACAATAAAATTTATAATAATTTTTTTATTAAACGTTGACAAAAATTAAACTTTTGGAATAAAACATGAAACATAAATGTTCGATAATTAGGAAATGACATCGAGATAATTTAATGAATATACGATTATTCGAAATGATCACAGACATGTTCGTCAGAGAAATCTTCGCAAATACCTGTGCAAGAATTATGAGACCATTTATTACAATTTTTACACTGAATCCATGACTCTATGGATTCTGAGTAGAGTCCATTGCAATAAAGACAATGGCAATCATCTTTTTTATATATTCAATGGTTTTTTTTTTTTTTTTCAAATTTTTTGGTTTTAATTTAATTTTTTTTTTGTTTAACTGAGGACTTTTTTTTTCCTTCATTTTGATTTTCTTTTTCTTTGAGTTCTCGGCGATACTTAAGACTTGTAAGAATCGTGGTTTTCCCTCGACGACGTTTTCTGGGAGGAGAATCTCTAGATTTGGTGGTAATGGCTTCAGTATAAGAAAAAAAATTTTTTTATATGATTTTTTAAGAAGGAGGCCCGTTGTGCCCCAGGAAAAAAAAATTTTTTTTTCGATTTTTGGCAAAATTTCGACTGATTCATTCAAAATATACGCAAAATAAAGAAATTTGATGGTTAAAAGCCACAAAAAGGAAAAACCGGCTTAAGGGGGCCGCTCTGCCCCACTCTCCCCTAAACTCAATGTCCATCTATTGGATAAAGGTCAGAAAAGTGTTACCAATAAATGGACACAAAATTCAATTATTTCTTTTCGATTTTATCATTAAAATATTATATTTTTAGCTTTATTAGTGAAATATAAGCGTAATCATATGTACAAATCTTACTTTTTTTATTATTTTTAATAATAATAACAAATAACGTCCATCAGCTATCTGTCATATGCTTACTAGTGGTGGCGCTCTCGGAGCAAAACCTCGAGACGTCCAATTTAAATAATTTTTTTAAACTATTATTTTAAATAAAAAGTTAAAAAAAGATTACTTTTCGCTCTCAGAACTACTTGTAGACATAAAAAAAAAATAATGACAAGATTTTTGTTCTTAAAACTAATGTAATTGCTTCTAGAAATAATATCTGTCCATCTATTGGGGTATTTACCCTATTTAATAAAGCAAAATTTTGATTTTTTTATAGTTCACAATTCACGGCAGTCACATCCCGTGTAAAAAAAAATTAGGAAAACGGTTGACCCTGAAGGCCATCCCTGCAACTTCCCGCTAATTCCATACTTAGGCGCTTAAAATTGCACCAATGACGTTTTTGAGCTCTTCGAGCTCAAAAATACAATTTATGGGTTATTTTGAGCTCTCCGAGCTCAAAAAGATTGCTTTCCTATGTTTTAAAGCTCTTCGAGCTCAAAAGTCTGATAGAGATTTGATAAGACACTATTTTTTGAATTTTTAAACCACAATAACTTTTGAATGAATAAACCGATTTTTACGCGGTTAGAAGCATTCGACGCAGTTTTTCAAGCCTTATAAAGAATCTTAAATTTTGAATTGATCGCGCTAGGAATTTTGGAGTTATTCCGAAAAAACACTTTTTTCAGTTTTCTTTCGTTCACGATATCTCTCGAACGAATCAACCGATTTTGACCGGACTGGTGGCGATCGACGTGGTTTTTTGAGGTTAAGAGCTGATTAGTTTTTGGAATTGAACCATAAAGCCGTTTAAAAGTTATTCCAAAAAAACCACATTTGAAAAAGATTTTTTCAGTTTTTACGATTTCTCAAAATTTATTGATCTGAATCGGTCCAAATAGTTTTCAAAATCTAAGTTTGGTCAAGCCCTTTCGAATGGCACCAACCGCGATGAAATCGGTCAAGCCGTTCAAAAGTTATAAGCGGTTCACATACTTTCATACACACACACACACACACACACACACACACACACACACACACACACACACACACACACACACACACACACACACATACATACATACATACATACATACATACATACATACACCGTGACAACCTCGCGGGGATACTCAGGGAAGCTTCCTGTGACCCTCAAACGTCGAGATCTGATGAAAACTCGATTTTTGCAAAACGGGGTGAAAACAATAACTTCCCGATTTTTGAAAATCTTCGATTTTCTTAGCGGGAAGTTAAAAAGTTCCGGAAAAGTTCCTGGTCCAGAACGTTCCTATGATGAGACAATCCGGAACATCCCCGGAATACTTCTGCAATGTTCTCGAAATAGTTCTGGAACATCCGTGGAACACTTCCGGAAAATCTCCGGCTGATTTATAGAACATCGCTGGAATACTTCCAGAATAAATTGGGAATACTTCCGGAACATCTCCAGTATACTCCTGGAATATTCCCGAAATACTTTCGGAACAAATCGGGAATAGTTACAAAATATATTGGGAATACATCGGGGATATGTTTAAAATATTCTTGGAAAAATCCTCGAATGCTTCTGGAACATTTTCGGTAAACGTTTGGATTATGTTCCGGAAGTATTCCTAATTTATTCTCGAAGTATTCCAGCGATGTTTTATAAGTCTGTCGGAGATTTTCCGGAAATGTTCCGGAAGTGTTCCATGAATGTTTCAGAACTATTTCGACAACATTGCAAAAGTATTCTGGGGATGTTCCGGATTGTCTTATCATAGGAACGTTCCGGACCAGGAACTATTCCGGAACTTTTCAGGAAACTTTTTTTTACACGGGATAGTGACTGCATGGTTGCTAGTTATAATTAATTTGATTTTTCTTAATTTAATGACAATTGATAAATTAATAATTATTAATTTATTAATTATAATAAAAAAGATCCATAGTATTATAAACACATCATTTTCATTTGCGTCAAATGAAGTTAAGTCGGCCGTATTTTTATTTTGGTATTTTGCTCAAGAAGAAACGGAGTTTTTTAAAAATTACTATACTTTTTAGTGTAGGAAAAAAAACTTTGGAATTCTTCACACAGGAATACCAATTTCTTTACTGGAGGAAAAAATTTCCATGGTAGAAAAAAACTTTTTTTCCAGTGTAACCTAAGCAGTCTCATTTTGGAAACCACTCATGACCATCTAAAGACTATTAAATTTGAAAGACTGAGTAAACATTAATATTTTTTACTCTCAACAATGGAAGTACTTAAAAAGGGGTAAATTTAAAATAAATGGGTAAATCATCCCCCGTGGGCAAGAAATGTCTGTCATCATTGGTGGTGTCATGGGCGTACTCTTGCACTCTGTCCATAGACATAAATTTTTTTGAATGCATCATGCCTAGGGTAGGGGGAAAATCGTAAACTATATGAGGTAGAAACATCAGAATATGAATGACCCATCCAAATACGAGGGTGCTAATATCGGTTGTATCTTTATTTTTATTTCTCTATTTTTACAATCGTCGTAAGGGTGCTCTTAGGGGCACAATTATGAGAAAGTATTTTTTTTATAAAAATAACCAATCGATTTTGAGCGACGAAAGTGTGACAATATTTTAAGGATGATGACCTGGAATATGATTTTATTATGGACATCCGCGTTTATGAAGATGTAAAACTGAGAGGGATGGAGCCCCTGGGGTTAATTAAATCACGGGACAACAATATCTCGGAACATTAAAATTACAATCGCAATTTGGTGCACGCGTCAAGTGAGACATTGTCGTTGAATTAAGTGCCGAGGGTTTTAGATTTAATTATTCCGATGGGATATAATTGCAAAGTGTTGATAGTTGGTATTGTTATTTTATCAAATCAATTTAAAAGTAAGTCAACAATTCAAAGTTTTAGATAACATTAAGATTGCAGATCCCAAAAGCCATAAGATTCCGTTGTTGGAATATCTGGTCCACCAATACAAACAGACTTCAAGAAAAATTGTCTTTATTCCCGTGTTAATTTTTTTAACTGTTGAAATATTGCTGCAGCATTCATTGACGTTCACCGTCTGAAAATGAAAAATATTTAGTAGGAAGTAATTAAAAAACTTGTTTGTGATTTTAAATACTTACTAAGGTAAAAGCCCCAATTATTGACGCTATAAGAGACAAAGTTATGATTTGATTTTTTTTAAGCAATCAAATATAAATATCGTTGAATTTTGTTTGTGGTAATGTCTTAAGTAATGTTTTAATTAATCAATTTCTTTTTTTAAAATGATAATCAGTGATATTTACTAATTAATTTTAAATAATTAAATAGATAATCTGGATACACCAATTATTGACGGGTTAAAAAACTGATTGATCTAAATATTGACGTACCGTAACCCCAATTATTGACGCCCCTACTGCGCATGCGTCGAATCATTTGGTTATATTTTTATTTATCAAAACTTGATATAAAGTAATCAATATTATTAAAGTTAATTAATAATAATTTCTATGAATGATTAATTATTATTAAAAATATAACAATTTATTCAAAAACTTATTTAACACCAAAACACGCCGAGTTATTTGACAGTTAAAAGCCTTGTATATAATCGCGTAACGTATTTTATACTTAAAAAAAAGGCGTCATAGCGCTGTTGACTGGCTGTCAATATGGTATTCACCATAAAAATTATGAACTAGTTATTGACTCCCATTATTTAAATATTATAAAGCATACAATTAATTTCGATTATTCAATTTTATAAATATTTCATCTACTGTTAATTAAAAAAAAAATAGGTCATATAATTACATGAAAAAATTAATTTAAACTCGGCAGTTAAAAAAAATGCTTTTCTAACCAAAGTTGTTAAGAAAATAGACGCTCGTAAGCTGATTTGATGAACTGGTGGTAACTTTATTTTTTTTTAATAATTAATATTTAATATTTTGAACTGAAAGTGATTTTTTTTCAATTTTTTAATTAATTAGAATTGAATAAAAATTTATTTGATCGTTATTCTTATTACAGATAATTTAATATATTTAAAGATAATTTAGGGTCTCAATATTTAGACCCCCGTCAATAATTGGGGCTTTTACCTTACTTGTTTATTTAAACGGCAATTTAATTTAGAAGGTCTAGTTAATCTTAATGCTATTTCACTGGGTGGTTGAAACAAAGTTTCAGAATTTCTGACGGAATGATCATTTTCATTGAGCTGAAATATTATAGTTCATAGTGTTAATCTATATTATTTATTTATTTATTTATTTATTTCCTTATTATAGACCCAACAGCTTACGCCATTGACAGGGTCACTTACATATACAAAATAATCGGTGTCCTTATAAATATGATAAACTTAAAGCTCAAAATAATGACATTGTACGGTGCAACTTACATGGTTATATATAAAAAAAAAGTGAGAAAAGTAGATGATTAATTAGTATAATGTTATAATGAAATAAAGGTATTCTGAGGTATTATTGAGGTATTCTGTCGAAATTTCAAGTGTGAAATGTCAAATTTTAAGAATTTCAAATTTTTGATTACTTAAAAGTTTGAAAGTAAATTTTTTCAACTGTTTCTAAAGAGTTCCGCAAAAGTTCCGAAGAAGTTCCTTAAAAATTTCAAAAATTTAAAATTTTTAGGTAAAAAAACAGCGTGCAGTTGTTTTGATAAACGAAATATCAAGTGCGTTATTAAAAGATGTTGATGGACTATATAAAGAACATGATAAAATTCTCGAATTTAATGGATTGTAATTTTCCGTAATGAGAAGATATTTTTTTTCAAATGTAGGTCAAAAAAATATTGTTCAAAAATTATCAATTACTTCGATCATAATTCTTAAAAAATATAACTAAAATTTTAGTTCTTTTATTTTTTGTCTATTGATAACTTCTTATAATTATCTGAACATTAAGCAATGATTTAATTATTATTAACGATAAAAATAATTAAGGTAGTACTACCGGTTTTAGAATTGGTGTTCAGAATTTAATGAAATTTGGCATATTGGTACTTTATAATATCATAATTAAGCAGTTAAATTTTTGAAAGCCTGGCGAGTCCTGAAAAAAAGATATTAATATTTACATATTTTTGCCTTTACCATTGATCCTTATGGAAAATTACAGACTTTATTTTATTTCACAAAACTGGACGTTCAGATTCTTATAAAAATTGAGACAATGAAAGAAAATAACATCTAGAACATATTTAATAACAATCAGTATGGTTTCAGAGCATATGAAAATATTTATTAATAAAAAACATTCAAAATTTGTCTCTGTCTCTCTTTCTCCAACGTGATTTAGTATAGGGAAATCTACTACGTTAATCAAATAAGGTTAGGTTTTGGGATTTGACTCTTGTGGTAACGGTAGTACTACCTTAACTAGATCTACGAGAAAAAATTTTGAATGAAGCAGTGATCTGTTAAAAAATTTTTCAATAGAGTCATAAATATTGTACTAGAAATTTAAACAGCGCGCTTTTTTGTAACATAAGTAAAATTTTTTAATAAGTTCGCTCTATAATAATTATTTGTTAAAAAATAATAATAATTGCCAGATATCAGTTAATATCAGTTTTATTGAAGTATTTAATTTTATTTAATGCGTATTAGTGATTTTAATGATATAGTTTTTTTACTTCCTCCGTTGAGACTTGTCAATGAGATTTGAGGGCAAAATTGTTTTTATTAAAATTTGGTTCAATGTCCGAAAATGAAATTTATTGAAAATATATAATTAATATTTAGAAATTTAAACTTGCGATCAATTTTTTGAAGTATTCGTTAATAATTTGGGACTTGAAACTTTATTTTTTAGGTATCTAAAAATTTATTTTAGTCAAAAAAAACTCCGAGTGATGGAAGTGAAAATTTACTCTCAATATATCGTAATTTTAAAGAATTTTTCTTTGTTAAAAAAAAAAAATTTTATCAAAATGCGGAATTTTTAATACAGAGAAAAAAAAGGTTCAAGAAAATATTTTTCTTCCTAAGTATTTTTTTTAACAAAAAAAAATTTTTTTTTTGACACGAAATTTAACTTAGTTCAACAAAATTAACTCTCTTGCTTTAAGAAATACGTATCTTGATCCAAGAAAATTTATTAAAGTCAAGAAAATCTTGTTGTTTTGAAAAAATTCAGCCTCAAAGCTCCAAAAAATTTAGTTCTTGATAGAAGTTAATTTTCTTGTCTTGAGAAAATTTCTCTCTTGCTCCAAAAAATTAAATATAAAGATAGAAGTAAATTTTTATTAATATTTTTATTGATTAACATGTCAAATGGGAAGATCGAATAATATTTCATCATTTTTATTCATTCAATATGTATAATTGCACGCTAAAATAATATAAAATGGATATCAAATATTCAAGAGAAAAATTTTCTCAAGGTGAGAAAATTTTTTTCTCAGCTGAAGTAAGTGGCGCTGCTTCCCTAAAGTATCTAAAAATCTTGATCAAATATAAAAATTTATTGTATCAAGTATTTATGATAATTTGAATCAAGAAAAAATGACTTCCATCAAGAATAGAATTTCAAGAAAAATTTTTATTTTGGCCAACACAATTTCGGTCCTCCTTCAGGCACCCAAAAATTTTCTTGAGCCAAAAATTTTGTTCTCCAGTCAATAAATTTTTCTTTCTGTGTAAGCTTGTCAGTTTTTAAAGTAAAAAATTCATACAATAAAAAAATTTTTTTTAGTGTGCACTGATAAAAGGATTTAGTTCTATTTAATAAGATTTAGTAACAGATACTAAATGATTTAGTAACAAACTTTTCATTACCAAATATTTAGTAATAGGTACTAAATCATTTATTAAAGCTCATTTAGTTCCACCAAATAAATATTTAGTAGTATTTAACAAATGATTTATTGGTACTCAATAAATTGTTTATTGGTATCAAAGAAATTAATTTTTTAACTAATTTTAGCGTGTAACCTACCCGTGTAAAAAAAAAAGTTTCCTGAAAAGTTCCGGAATAGTTCCTGGTCCGGAACGTTCCTATGATAAGACAATCCGGAACATCCTCGGAATACTTTTGCAATGTTCTCAAAATAGTTCTGGATCATTCATGGAACACTTCCGGAACATTTCCGGAAAATCTCCGACAAACTTATAAAACATCGCTGGAATACTTCGAGAATAAATTAGGAATACTTCCGGAACATAATCCAAACGTTTACTGGAAATGTTTCAGAAGTATTCGAGGATTTTTTCAGGAATATTTTAAACATATCCTCGATGTATTCCCGATATATTTTGTAACTATTCCCGATTTGTTCCAGAAGTATTTCGGGAATATTCCAGGAATGTGCCGGAGATGTTCCGGAAGTATTCCTAATTTATTCTGGAAGTATTCCAGCGATGTTCTATAAATCTGCCGGAGATTTTCCGGAAATGTTCCGGAAGTGTTCCACGGATGTTCCAGAACTATGTTCGAGAACATTGCAGAAGTATTCCGGGGATGTTCCGGATTGTCTTATCATAGGAACGTTCCGGACCAGAAACTATTCCGGAACTTTTCAGGAAATTTTTTTTTTACACGGGTAACTTTTTAACTTAAAATAAATAATTTTAAGTAAAAATATAATGTATTATAAAGAAAAGAATCTCATTAAATTATATTTTTTCGTTTGAGACATTTATAAAATTTAAAATTAAACAAGTTTTTAACACATCAATAATAGACAAATTAAAAAATGTAAACTAAACTCCACTGAGAAAAGACATAAATAGAAGACATTTATTGGGAGTATGTGTGTTTTTAAAGGTTTAATAAATCTCTAGAAATCGAGCTGAATAAAATAATCTGAGTTAATAAATAGGTTATGTATCACATAAACATTGGAATTAAAGCATAGCCATCTACCGACAATACTTGCCAAAGAAATATTTAGTACCTGTTACTAAATATTATTTGGCGGAACTAAATATTTATTTCCATGTAATAAGGCTTTGTTCATATAAAGAAATCATATATTAAACTGTAACAAATAATATTGATGAGTACAAAATATTTGTTTCTCCCAAATAAATGGATAAAAATTTTGTTACTAAATCAATTTAGTACTCTGTACTAAATCCTTCTATCAGTGTGAAAGTCCAGACTAAAAAGTATTTTATTCCATCATGTAGATCTATCAAGCCGTATCAGAAAATTTCACCGGTCATCTTAAAAAATTTGATCATTTTGAAAGAGGCAGAAAAATTTTCGAAAAAAAAAAAATCTACTTCAGCCAGTATCAAATTTTCAATAATGTTACTCTTAGTTTATGATTTATTTCCTCAAATTTGAACTAAGTTAATTTTTTCATCAGTGTAAGAATTAAGAAATTCAATGCAAAAGAAAGACAATTGTAGTATAAAGCACGAGGATCGAAAGGGTGTTAACTACATCCATCCTATAGGTTTTATTTACCTAGGGGTTACTTAACAGCTTTGGCATTTAAATCGAGTTGAACATTTGGTCGCGCGGTGCATTAGTCCTGGTAGGCTGATCAACGATCATAGGACCTATGTACTACACGAATTTATATTATATATGTTAGGCGTTTTATAGTTACGCTAAGAATTATATATAACACATATATATAAATACTTGACTGGGCCTCGCAGTGTTCCGGGGGGTTAGTACCAACTGTTAACACGATGTAATGAATATCCAGGGGTTGAATTGCTGCATTTTAGGGTTCTTCATCCTGGATATTAAATTACCAATGGAGATGTACAGTTAATGTTGTATAATCAAATTTATGAGTGAAAAGTTTCATTTATATTTATGTATACGGTATTAAGTCAATGACGCGTACGATAAATGAAACTTGTGATTTTTGTTCAATTTTTATCTCAGTGATACTAATACTAATATTAAATATCTGAATTTTTATTTAAAATTTAAATATTTTAACTAGCTCTTACCTAAATAAAATTTTCTGATGTGTCCACACATATTTTTTAATATGTTTCGATATGTCTATATTAAGCCTGATATGGTTTAAAATGTCCATATACAGTTTTATGATCGAAGCTAGTATCAAAAATATCCGATAGGCGGCGCACGATCGCTAAATCGTCTCCTTAGTAAAGAGTTAAGGTTTAATCTATATTATTAAGAGAATAAGAAAAATTTTGTGGCCAGTCTATTTAAAAGATAAAATGGGTTTTTATGGTTAAATTTGGTATCATTAGAAAGGTCATGACCTGGAGTTGTGCCTTTTCAAGGTTTCATATCATTCTTACCAATAGTCAATTTATGATGATAATTATTTAGGCTGCATTCGAAAATGCTCTATCTCTAGATACATAATTAAGAAATGACCTTGTATTTTGTGAACTATCGACATTTTTAAAGATATAAGCTCATCCCGACATTACACTCATCAAGACCTTTCATTTGAGTACCCACATTAATTTTTTATATATTTTATATATATTTATATATATGTATATATGAAAAATATATCAAAATGCATGTGGGTATTCAAATGAAAGCTCTTGATTATTGTAACATCAAGATGAGCTTATATCTTTAAAAACGTCAATATTGAAGAATGTAAAGGGCAATTTAATAAATATCCTGTGAATATTGACATTTTTAAAGATATAAGCTCACACTGACATTATACTCATCGAGACTGTTCATTTGAATACCTACATCAATTTTTCATATATTTATATATTTTATATATATGTATATAAGAAAAATATATTTTTGATTATTGCGCGGCTATTTATACTGATATTACAGGTCAACAACAGACTAGACCAGAGTAAATTAAATGCTTGTGTACGATACATTTTTAAAATATCAAAGTATGAACATGTTACTCAATATTATACTGAGCTTCGTTGGCTGACACTTAGTTCTAGGCGTAAATTTTTCTTATCGTGTCTTATTTATAAAGCATTGTGTCTTAATCAAAAGCCTCTAATTAGGCGAGACTTAGAAATTCTTGAGCCTCACCTACGCCGACGAGATATTCGTCAAGACTATCTTGTGTTACCGGTTTATCATTCAGCGAAGTATGAAAAATTATTCTTGATATCTGCGGTTAAAATCTGGAATCAATTACCAGCTGATTGTACGACGTTACCAACGTTTATGGAGTTTCGAACTGCTTGTTATGAATATTTTTTACAATCTGATAGATCATAATATGTATTCATTGTATTAGAATTTAGTGATGATTGAATGATTGAGTGACTGAGTGTTTAACACACTACATTATATATACTACTTTATATATATACTTTATATATACTACTTAACACACTACTTTATATATTATATTAAGATTTTTTGTATCAATTTTGGATGGCCGCAAGGAGTTTCGACTTCATGGCCAATTAAATAAATAAATAATAATAATAATAATAATATTAAAATGCATGTGGGTACTCAGATAAAAGCTCTTGATGAGTGTAACATCGGAATGAGTTTATATCTTTAAAAACGTCGATATTAAAGAAAGTACAGTTCAATTTAACAAATATCTTGTAAACTATTGACATTTTTAAAGATATAAGCTCATCCCGATGTTACACTCATCGAGACCTTTCATTTGAGTACCCACATCACTTTTTTATATATTTATGTATATTATATATATGTATATATGAAAAATATATCAAAATGCATGTGGGGACTCAAATGAAAGCTCTTGATGAGTGTAACATCAGAATAAGCTTATATCTTTAAAAACGTCAATATTTAAGAAAGTACAGTGCAATTTAACAAAAGTCATTATTTAATAAAGTAAAATTTTATTTATTTATAGTTCACAAATTACGCCAGTCCCATAGTGACTGCAAGGTTGCTAGTGTAATATAAAAATCATTTTTTTTACTTCGTTATAAGTTTAATTAGGTATTTTATTAAATTTTTTTTTTTAATATTATAAAAAACTGTGAATTTTATTTAAATCAACTAATTTCCAAAAAAATTTTTCTTTAAAATATTATTGAGTATAAATCTTTTGGGCCACCTTGCTTCACTTAAATAATTGTCAAATCCCTTGTAAACTTTCATAATTACCTTAAAATTGACTTAAAATTTCCAAGAAATATTTACGACATCATTATTAAAGACAATGCATAAAAAAATAAATAAAATGATTGCAAAAATTTTCTCATAAGTGTAGTCTTATTGAAAATCATAAAAGTACGAAAGCATAAATCAAAGAGTGCGGTCACTTGAGCCTACTTAAAGTAATTCAACAAAAATGTTTGCACATCAACAAGCACACAAGATAATCCGACTCGTGTTCAACCCGAGATATAATATATGTGTCCCGAAAAGTGCCCAGGAGTTATTTACTGACCGAGGAAATACGCCCACAGGGGACCGGGCAGTCCAGGACACTAGACATTAGACACTAGAATCGAGACACTAGACACTAGGGTGGACACAGAAGTCAGCCCCAAACCCTGACAAGTATAGATTGTCTGCAATGCTTACTTAACTTACTTCACTTAAGCTTTTTCCAGATTTTTCCTAACTATTTTCTCGATGATGAATACTTTCCATTCAATGCTCGCTTCTCCTCGGTTACTACAAATTGCCTCTACAATTGACTCGCTAATGATGATGATGATGTCTGAGAGATAAATAATTATTATTATTTATTTAAAAAAGATCTAGAGATCAAACAAACAGCTTACAACTTGGTCTCTTGAGAGGGTTTAAATTTCCCCGATCGACGACGACTATTAATTACAATCAAACTGTACTCCAGCATATTTATGGATCAGTGCAACCCTCCTCGTTCATTCGAGCAAAAACATCGTTGATCTATGCTACTACCAAAAAGATTATTCAAAATGTCACTTAATAATTTTCTGGGGAGTTTTTAGAAGACGAGTTTATTCTCCGTTGTTAGTATCGATTTTTTTATTTTAATTAAAAAAAGTTTCACTTGAGCCAAGAAAGTATTTTTCTTCCTAATTATTTTCTTGAGCAAAAAAAAATTTTTTTTGAGAAGAAATTTCACTTATTCCAACAAAATTAATTCTCTTGCTTTAAGAAATACGTATCTTGATCCAAGAAAATTTATTTAAGTCAAGAAAATCTTGTTGTTTTGAGAAAATTCAGCCTCTTGCTCCAAAAAATTTAGTTCTTGATAGGAGTAAATTTTCTTGTCTCGAGAAAATTTCTCTCTTGTTCCAAAAAATTAAATATAAAGATAGAAATAAATTTTCATTAATATTTTTATTGATTAACATGTCAATTGGGAAGATCAAATAATATTGAATCATTTTTTTTCATTAAATATGTATAATTGCGCGCTAAAATAATATAAATTGGGTATCAAATATTCAAGAGAAAAATTTTCTCAAGGTGAGAAAATTTTTTTCTCAGCTGAAGTAGGTGTCGCTGCTTCTCTAAAGTATCTAAAAATCTTGATCAAATATAAAAATTTATTGTATCAAGTATTTATGATAATTTGAATGAAGAAAAAATGACTTCCACCAAGAATAGAATTTCAAGAAAAATTTTTACTTCGGCCAACACAACTTCAATCTTCCTTCAGGCACCCGAAAATTTTCTTGAGCCAAGAATTTTGTTCTCCAGTCAAGAAATTTTTCTTTCTGTGTACATGCCTTAGGCGCTTATATTATGGGTAAATTTATCAAGCAAAGTTTAAAAATATAAAAAGTTTCTTCTTATAACTTTAATATTATTTTCAATTTTTTTAGTAATTTTATATCGAGCGTTGATTGAAAAAAATTATGAAGAGTTTCATTATCTTAAATCAAAACGAAAAATTCTTAAACCAAAACAAATTTACTTGAATCAAGAAATTTTGTTTTAGTTTAAGAATTTTTCTACTCAAATCAAGAAAATGAAATTTAAAAAAATTATTGAATTGGTCGAAGTTAATTTTTTTTTTTTTTTTTATAGAGACTAAAACTTAAGACTATATTTTCAAACTCGGTGACCTCTTTCGTTTAAAAATGATTCAACAAATTTTAATTACATTTTTACAGCTTATTTAAAGTATAAAAAGCTAGTACTTGATCCAAAAATTTATTTTTTTATTTAATTTCAATTGTTTTTAATTAACTTTTGCTTATTTTTTAGAAAATTAGCGAGTAAATTGCTAGATGCAGTCATTTTCTTAGTTTTTAAAATAAAAAAGAAAGCTTCAATCTCCACCCTAGATTTATTTTAAGCTAACTAGAAAATCGAACGCGTTTTGCGCGCTTCTGTCCAAATGTTTATCATTGAAAATTTAATTAATTAATATTTTTACAAATTTTATTCATTACACTGATAGAAGGATTTATTTGTATTAAAAAAATATTTGTTAATAGTTAACAAATCATTTATTAGAGACCATTTTTTAGTATCAAACAAATATTTCTTAGTATTTAAAATGATTTATTTGTATTTAATAAATCTGATATTCATTTATTAAATATTAATAAATCTTTTTAAATACTAAGAAATATTTGTTAAGGACTAAAAAGTGGTCTCTAATAAATGATTTGTTAAATATTAACAAATATTTTTAACTATAAACAAATCCTTTTATCAGTGTAATATTAACCCTTTAGAGTCTGACCTTGAAACCCCACTCTTGGGTCTTACTATGGATTTGCGCTCCCCCCACTACTCTCACGCAAAGACGTTTCAAGATCCTCTGACTCTAAAGGGTTAAACCGTTGCTATGGTAACCGTTGTCATAGTAATCGTTGCTGTGGTAACCGTTGCCAAAGTGATTACGATAGCAATGAAAAACGACAACAATGAAAACGTCACATCAACTTTTTAATAAAGGATGATTATTTCTTGTTTGACTGATTTTGAACTAACAAATAAAAAGTAATGTTTGTCTAAAATAAATATATTTTTTTTAATTTGTTGTCAAATTTAATTTTGTAAAATAAATTAAATTTTTTGATCATTTATTTACTGGATTCTAACCAGAAATATATAATCACATCATATATGAGTGTAAGTATGAATTATCATACATTTTGTGAATAACAATTAGCGTGAAATTCTAAAAGGACATAAATTAACGTGATTCCATTAACAGAAAGCATTCTCGTTCTCGTTAATTAATCACTGATTAAATAGCAGAACGTGGAAAGCTAGAGAGCACTGGTAGCAGTGACTGTTACGCCTTTCATAAATCTCTATTTTGACCCCACAGAATCCAAACGTAAACGTCGCTCTTCACTTACAAATCCATATCCCTGTTCCCTGTTTATTTATTACCTAACTCATTCTATTCATCCTCTCTCAATTCGATGCTTTTAGCTTTTTGTTGCATTAGTTTAATTCATTTTATTTAAAATTATATAATACTAATATTATAATAATAATTCTCTTTTTATTTTTCGTGTATCAAATTAAATTCTAGTAAATATTTTTCTTATAAATTCCAGCCTTGTTCCAAGATATTTACATCTCTTAATTAAAGAAAACATTAAATTTTAATAAATAAATTATAACTCCCGGATGAAAATAAAAAAAATCTCTATTTTAGAATTTAATCTTTCGACCGAGTATTTTATTGTTTTCTAACGAGGAACATGTTTATTTAACTCAAGTATTTTTATTTCTTGGTTTGAGAAAATTGATTCAAGATAATATCGACTTTTTGTAAGGATACTACATTTTTTCAATCAGGATACTATTTTACTTACTTCAAAAATTTATCTATACATTTTTTTATTATTAACCAATGAACTTCTACAACCCTCATATAAAATCCAGATTATAAAATTAAATACATTTTTTCATTTATAAAAATTTTTGTTTACAAATATTAGAGATTACATGAAGCTACAATCATACACTGCAGATTATTTTTCTGTGATGATAGAATCATTTTATTTAACAAACAATTTTCCAATTATAAAAAACTAGTTATTGTTTAATATCTTGAATATTTTATGACTAAATTATCAACGACAGACACTTTTAGATTGTCTAGTAAATAAAAATCTTCAATTACATTCGTTCGTTGGATAAATCTCTACACCCAGTAGTTATTAATTATATTGGATTTTGTTCTAATAAAAATTGTATTTATTTATGCGCAACAATAATAATTACACGCAAAGACGGTCTTCTGATGTAAAGAATGAAAACTTACAACTAACTGAAAAAAAAAATGACAAGTGTCATCAGCAATAATTAAATTCTTCAACCAATAAAATCGGCTTTCTTCCTACGAGTTTTTTTAGTTCAAAAATATTTTTCTTTAATGAAGTAAATTTTTTTTTTCCACACAAAAAATCAAGATAATACATTCAAGAATTTTTCGTCTCGATTCAAGACAATTAAACTCTTCAAAATTATTTTTTTGGTTCATAAATTTTTTTCTTGATTCAAGTAAATTTTTTTTTTGTGTATGCCCGTGTAAAAATGATATGATATCATTATGAAGCTCATAATGAATATCATAATGAATCTCATAATTTGGCACTAATATGAGATTCATATAAGAGCCATATCAATACTTTATAAATCCGTAATAAATAAAATACCTGTGAGAACGAATCTTTTTTAAGTAGATTAGTAAAATTTTCATTTTTTCTGTTAATCAGAGGAAATGTATAACAATTGAGAAAAATAGTATTTTTATCATGCACTATAATATTGAACTACTTAACTTTCCTTCTTGACTTTCTTAACTTGGAAGAATATTTAGAAAAACATTGAATATCTTGGTTTTAAAAAAACTTTTTAACTGAAAAAATTTTTTCGTCTCAAGATAATTATTTTTTATTTTGAAAACAATTTATATCGTCCTAAAACTTTTTTTAATTTAATTATTTTGCATTATTTCCTGTATATAGTTATGACAATAACTTTATATCACGATTTAAAAAGGCTAACAATATCATTATGATTTTATGCAGATATGACCATGATTAAATTTTGAATTGAATTCAATATCATTATGATTTCATAATGAAATTATGTTAATATCATCATGGAGATCCTATCCTAACGAATTTTCAACAGTAATAAAAAATTTTTCTCTTGAATTATGAATAAAAGGCAACAATATCATTACAATATCATAATGAATTTGAAAAACTTCAGCCTGATTCCATCATGAGTTTACGCAGATAGTATTATGACTTCAGTATGAAATTATGCATTTGTCACTATGGATTGGTCACGAATCCCCATGCACAGTAAAAAATATTGTGTATTTGCGTCAAAAACGGTCTGTGTTGAAAAATTGTGTGTTGATTTTTGTGTGTTAATTTGACACTTTTTTGTGTTACCTGAATTTTAACATTAAAATAGTGTTGTTTTCACGATATCAACACTTTTTGTGTGTTACTAGATAAAATGACACAAAATTAGTGCTAAGCGGGAAATATTAACACTAAGTTTGTGTTGTTAGCGCGTTCTTTCTTCAGTTTACGCACCAAACGCATTGTATTACCGGACAGCTATTTAACCACGCGTGCGTATAAATTAAAGTGTTAAATATTGTGAAAAATAGTTTATTTAAATATATTTGATAAAAGCATCAGGTTGTTTTCAATAAAAAAAATTAGGAAAACGGTTGACCCTAAAGGCCATCCCTGCAACTTCCCGCTAATTCCGTTAATACCTGACCGCTTTTTTGAGCTCTTCGAGCTCAAAAGTACAATCTGTGTGTTGTTTTAAGCTCTCCGAGCTCAAAAAGATACTTTTTCTATGCTTTTGAGCTCTTTGAGCTCAAAAGTCTGATAGAAGTTTCATAGAACACTATTTTTTGAATGTTCATACCGCAATAACTTTTGAATGAATGAACCGATTTTTACGCGGTTGGCGGCATTCTACGTAGTTTTTTAAGCCTTATAAATAATTTTTAAGTTTTAATTGGTCAAACTAGAAATTTCGGAGTAACTCTGAAGAAACACTTTTTTCGGTTTTCTTTCGTTCACGATATCTCTCGAACGAATCAACCGATTTTGACCGGATTGACGGCGATCGACGTGGTTTTTCAAGGTTGAGAGCTGATTAGTTTTTGGAATCGATCGGTTGAGCTGTTTAAAAGTTATCCCAAAAAAACCACTTCAGAAAAAATTTTTTTTTCCTACTTTTTTTTAGATTTCTCCAAATTTCTCAAAATCTATCGGTCCGAATCGGTTCAAATTAACAGGAAATCTAAGTTTGGCGAAGCCCTTTCGAATGGCACCAACCGCGATGAAATCGGTTCAACCGTTCAAAAGTTATAAGAGGTTTACATACTTACACACACACACACACACACACACACACACACACACACACACACACACACACACACACACACACACACACACACACACACACACACACACATACAGACATAGTGACACCCTCGCGGGAATAGTCAGGAAAGCTTCCTAGGACCTCAAAACGTCGAGATCTGATGAAAACTCGATTTTCGAAAAACGGGGTAAAACCAATAACTTCCCCATTTTTGAAAATTTTCAATTTTCTTAGCGGGAAGTTAAAAAGTAAATTTGATATTCATTAAAGTAAGTAAAAGTTTACTGTATTTATAATCATATAAAATGCTCAACTAACCTCACTTTCCTATAATAAATTTACTAAATAAAATATTATTTAACGATAAAATTTATAATAGTTATTAAAAATGACAGACTTTGAACAATTTCTCTGTTAATTTAACAAATTCATAAAAAAAAATATCAAAAAATTGATTGATTTTATGTTTTTCTTTTGCATTTTTATTTTATATTTTCTGACACTAGTTTTATTTTTTATAAAGATGACTGATAGTTCACAAGGAAATATTATGTTTATGTTTTGGTTACGCTACTGAACAAACATGTCAGACATTTGTCATCAATGTTTTAGATTTACCATACATTAAAAGCTGGGAATTGCACGAATTGGATGCCGAAAATTCTGTGATGATTTCTAATTATTGTTATTAATTTATAAAAAATAAATTAAGCATTAAGTAAGTTTAAGATGAGTAAATCATATATTTAAATTGAAGACTATTGGTACTTGACTCAAATTTAAATAAATGAAATAAACTAATTTTCTTAATAACCATGAAAAATTCATTTATTTTGAAATAATTCCCTAACCTTTATATTCAAACTCAAATAATAAGTAAGTTAACACTTATTTTGTGTAAAATCAACACAATTTTAGTGTTAGATACAGTTGACACAAAATTACTGTTAATTTTGACACAATATTTGTGTTAAAAATTCAACACTATTTTTTGTGTTGAAAATTAACACTAAAATTGTGTTGACGGATTCTAACACTAGGATTGTGTTGATTTTATACAAAATTTTTTACTGTGTGTGACCGATCCGTATAGATCAAATTTTATAATAAAACATAATCAAATTACTAGAAATTTTCTTTCTCCAACAAGAAAAATAAAAATTTTATAATCTAATTTTAAAAAAATTCGTTTCCATAAGTATTTTACTTATTACAGGTTGCAAATGTATTGATATGACTTTTATATGAATCTCATATAAGTGTCAAAACATGAGATTCATTATGATATTCATTATGAGCATCATAATGATATCATATCATTTTTACACGGGTGAGCCAGTATTTATCCAAAATTTATTTTAAAATCCTAAAATACCCACTTTAAATTAGTAAATGTATCAAAAATAATTCAGTGCTATTTTTGGTACCATTGTGTCTGTAACAATGTCATAAATACCTCAAAGTTTTATATTACTACCCCAATTTCAATAATAATTTTCCAGCCATTTTAAAAACTTTTTTTTTTCACATTTCCGACTTTTTGCCGACCAACACCCTTTTAGATAACGAATTCTCCACCCTCTGAATCCTGGCGAACATTTTTCGACCAATAGAATCCGCGAAGGCGAGCGCAGAATCCGCGAGAGCTCACCCGCGAGAATCATCCCTTGATAACAGGCTATCGAGAAATTCCATTGGCGAAGAATATGAGCCAATCCTGAGCTAGGTCCGCACCGATCCGATATTGATCTTGACGGGAACCAAACTGTTACCATAAAGCAAACTTTTTATAGTTTTTGTTTTTATTGCCAGAGTTGTAAAATGTTTTTATTACTGATATTATTCACGGCGTATCCGCAGCGACGCAATACCCAGACATACATGAGCTATTAAAATTGTCCATGCAAGTACTCTTCGAGTTATTATTTAGAAATTATTGACTGCGACGTGAATAAGCTTGTCTAGAAATTTTTGTAAAATAAAAAATTTTTTATAAAATAGTCATAGGGAGGAAAATTTGTGTAAATATTATTATTTTTTCAGAGCAAATGGATAGGGTGAAATATTGGGGCGAGAATAATAGTTTTTATGGGTAAATTAGCAGCACTTAGTTGAGCAAATATTTTTATTGAAATTTTTATTGTCAGCTAAGAGATTTTTTTTTCACTACATATAACTCATCACTGATAGAAGAATTTATTTAGTACGGAGTACTCAACTGATTTAGTAACAAAATTTTTAGACATTTATTTGGGAAGAAAAAATATTTTTTACCCATCAATATTATTTGTTACAGTTTAATAAATGATTTTTTTATTATAAATAAATTATATTAACATAAACAAAGCCTTTTATTATATCAAAATAAATATTTGTTTCCACCAAATAATATTTATTAGTAGGTACTAAATATTTATTTGGTAAGTATTGTCGGTAGATAGCTTTCCTTTAATTCCAATGTGATACATAACCTATTCGCTGACTCAGATTATTTTATTCAGCTCGATTTTGGGAGATTTATCTTCCCTTTGAAAACACACATACTCCCAAATGGCTTATATCCCATGCAGGAAACCCCCAGAGTTGATAAAGGGGCCAGGCTTGGGCCAGTACTGGGAAACCTAGCTTCGGCGTACCTGTATTGGCCCATGCGTGGGCCAGGCTGTTTAACCCAGCCTCGGCCATGCCAATGATTACCCAACCTTGGGCCAAGACTGGCTAACTCAGCCTTGGCCATTCATTGGCGACCCTAGCGTGGGCCAAGACTGGTTAACCCAGCCTCGGCCATGCCAATAATTATCCAAGCTTGTGCCAAGACTGGCTAACCTAGCCTTGGCGATTCATCGGTGACCCAATGACCCATCGGTGCCACAATGATTACCCAAGGGTTAGCCAAGATTGGGAAACCTACACTGAAAAAAAAAATTAACTTAATTCAAGAGAAAAATTCTTGAACCAAGAAAATAACTTTGAAGAGTTTAATTGTCTTCAATCAAAACGAAAAATTCTTTAATTAAATAAAATTTACTTAAATCGAGAAAAATTTCTTAGTTTAAGAATTTTTCTACTCACATCAAGAAGATGAAATTCTTAAAAATTATTTACTTGATTTAAGTAAATTTTTTTTTCTTTGTAGCCATGGGCGTTGAATGGCAACCAAGACTTGAGCCAGAATTAGGTAACCTAGCCTTAGCCATTCAATGGGAAATTCAAACTTAATAAATCATTAAGTAATAGAATTTTAAACAGTAAACATTTATTGTTTAACGAATATTTGCTAACAAATTCTAAAATTTAAAATTTATTATTTAACCAAGACAATTGCATATCGTCAAAATTGATGTAGTCTTAAAAAAATTAAAATATAATAATTTACAGTTGAATTTTTAATATTGATAATTTTAAACATGAAAATTTATCATAAGATATTAAAAATATACAGAACGATGTACAAAGTTTAAAGTAATATAACAACTTGACTCTTTCATTTTTTTTAACTATAATAAACATTTGTAAAAAATAGTTAATTTTCATCGAAACACAATATTAAATAACATAAATTATATAAATAATAAACCGTCACACTTCGTCACTATATAGATTTAGCTTATCAGAATAATAAGATGTGCACCAACTTATCGGTCGTACGGTGTAGGGGTTAGTTATCGGTCTGGCAAGCGCGCGGCTCGGGTTCGAATCTCGGTTAGAACGGATACGATTTTCACTTTATTTCTATAATTAGCAACAGTTAGGTTCGAATTTACTTTACTTACAAAATAAAATAAAAAAATAACATTCCAATAATTCTTTTTTATCATTTTTTATCAAATGGCATGGGCCAGACTTGAAAATTAACTATGGCTCAGCCCTGGTAACCAGGCGTGGGCCAGTCCTGGTAACCAGGCTTGGCCCATCGTTATCATCCCAGACTTCAACCAGGACTGGGCCAAGCCTGGCTTACAAGCTTGGCCCAGAGTTTTACATAGTTGAGCCAAGGCTGGGCCAAGCTAGGCCCCGTGGTACTTTCCTCTATGGGATGTCATTTCTCAGTGGAGTTTAGTTTAAATTTTTTAATTTGTCTATTATTGATATGTTAAAAACTTGTTTAATTTTAAATTTTATAAATGTCTCAAATAAAAAATTATAATTTAATGAGATTCTTTTCTTTATAATACCTTATATTTTTACTAAAAATTATTTATTTTAACCCTTCGTCACTCGCGTCATGAGCAGATCGCCGCCTAACAACTACTCAACCTATAGAGACTCACTATAGTGCGAGCGAGAGACTAAAAAAGACGCGAGTGATGAAGGGTTAATTATTTTGAGTAAAAAAGTTAAGTTATACGCTAAAATTAGTTACAAAATTAATTTCTTTAATACCAATAAGCGATTTATTGAGGAGCAATAAATAATTTGTTAAATACTACTAAATACTTATTTGGTGGAAATAAATCGGCTTTAATGAATGATTTAGTAACTATTACTAAATATTTGGTAATTAAAGGTTTGTTAGTAAATCATTTAGTAACTATTACTGAATCTTATTAAATGGAACTTCATCCTTCTATAAGCGCTCCAAAATGGCTTATATGTCATTTTTCAGTATAGTTTAGTTTATATTTTTTTCTTAACTTTCAAGTTATTAACAAACCAAACGGCGTTCTAAATAGTTTCCTCAAACTTAGATTTCCTCAGAATTTGAACCGATTCGGACCGATAGATTTTGAGAAATTTTGAAAAATCTCAAAAAAAAAATTCTCAAGAAAAAAATCATTTTTGAAAGTGGTTTTTTTGAAATAATTTTTAAACGGCTCGATCGATCAACTCCAAAAACTAATCCGCCCTTAACCTTGAAAAACCACGCCGATCACTTATATACGTGACTGAATAAAGTAGTCAGTACTTGTCTCGGATAGCTTAACTGGTAGAGCCCTTGGCGCGTAACCGAGAGATCTGGGTTCGATTCCCAGTCTGGGCTGTCTGATTATTTTTTCAATTACGGAAAAATTCCCACTGAGTAGGTCCCCCCCTTTCCCCTATCCGTTCTTTCCCAACTCCCTTAAAATTTTCCTCGATATGGCTCTCCGGCTTTGATATGGCTAATCCGGTCAAAATCGGTTGATTCGTTCGAGAGATAGCATGAACGAAAGAAAACCGAAAAAAGTGTTTTTTTGCCCTCCGGGCGGAAAGTGGCAACTTTCGTCCCGCTGCGCTAAACAAAGTTGCCGCTTTCCGCCTTCGTCGAGCAAAAAAATAGTATACACTCCACGGGAAGTAAATAAGAAAGCCTCAGATCACATGTTTGTCAACCTCGGCTTCGCCTCGGCCGACAATTACATGTGATCTGAGACATTTCTTACTTTACTTCCCTAGGTGTGTAATATACTATTTTTCACATAACTTCAACATTTCTTATTGGATCGTTTTTGATAAAATAAAATAATTTTTAGAGCTTAAAAAACTGCATCGATCGCCGCCTAAAACGTAAAAATCGGTTGATTGGTTTGAGAGATATCTTCGACGAAATATTTGGAAACAAGTGTTTTTTCAACATAACTCCGACATTTTTTGGAATAACTTTCAAACGGCTTTACCAATCAATTCCAAAAACTAATAAGCTTTTAACATAAAAAAACCACGTCGATCGCCGCCAACCGCGTAAAAATCGGTTCATTCATTCAAAAGTTATTGCGGCTTAAAAATTTGAAAAATTGTGTTTTATCAAACTTCTATCAGACCTTTGAGCTCGAAGAGCTCAAAAGCATGAAAAGTTATCTCTTTAAGCTCAGAGAACTCAAAATAACATATAAATAGTATATTTGAGTTCGGAGAGCTCAAAAACATCATTAGTGCAATTTTAAGCAACTAGGTATGAAATGAGCAGGAAGTTGCACGGATGGCATTCAGGGTCTACCGTTTTTCTAATTTTTTTTATTATTGATATGTTAAAAACTTGTTTAATTTTAAATTTTATAAATGTCTCAAATAAAAAATTATAATTTACTGAGATTCTTTACTTTATAACACCTTATATTTTTACTAAAAATTATTTACTTTAATTATTTTGATTTTTTTTTCTGTAAAAAAATTAGATTATACGCTAAAATTAGTTAAAAAATTAATTTCTTCAATACCAATAAGCGATTTATTAAGTACACAGAAATAAAAATTTCCTGACTGGAGAACAAAATTCTTGGATCAAGAAAATTTTCGGGCGCCTGAAGAAAGACCGAAGTTGTGTTGGCCGAAGTAAAAATTTTTCTTTAAATTCTATTCTTGGTGGAAGTAATTTTTTCTTCATTCAAATTATCATAAATACTTGATACAATAAATTTTTATATTTGATCGAAATTTTTAGATACTTTAGAGAAGCAGCGCCACCTACTTCAGCTGAGAAAAAAATTTTCTCACCTTGAGAAAATTTTTCTCTTGAATATTTGATACCCAATTTATATTATTTTAGCGCGCAATTATACATATTGAATGAAAAAAAATGATTCAATATTATTTGATCTTCCCATTTGACATATTAATCAATAAAAATATTAATGAAAATTTACTTCTATCTTTATATTTAATTTTTTGGAGCAAGAGAGAAATTTTCTCAAGACAAGAAAATTAACTTCTATCAAAAACTAAATTTTTTGTAGCAAGAGGCTGAATTTTCTCAAAACAACAAGATTTTCTTGACTTAAATAAATTTTCTTGGATCAAGATACGTATTTCTTAAAGCAAGAGAATTAATTTTGTTGGAATAAGTAAAATTTCTTGTGTCAAAAAAAAATTTTTCTTCGCTCAAGAAAATAATTAGGAAGAAAAATATTTTCTAGGCTCAAATGAACCTTTCTTTCTGTGTAGCAATAAATAATTTTTTGAATACTGCTAAATATTTATTTGGTGGAAATAAATAGGCTTTAATAAATGATTTAGTAACTATTATTTAATATTTGGTAATAAAAGTTTTGTTGATGAATCATTTAGTAACTATTACTAAATCTTATTCAATAGAACTAAATTCTTCCATCAGTGTATAAGGGATGAATAATAAATTTCCCAAAAATTTTCATTATGAGAATTTTTACCACAATTCATAAATAAAATTTCTTTTCAAATTTCTCACAATAAAATTGACCAGTAAAATAATTCAAGCTTAACAAGCACGTGTCAAAATTCTCGTAAATCGTAAATTAATTTCCCGATTTATCTTCGGAACCTCCGCCCATTAATCAATCCTCGAAGAAGAACGATTTATTCGCGAAATATATTCTGTAAATTTAAAATTCATTCGATGTGAGTATTCTTGGCAAAGGCCAACCAAAGGGGCGACACACACTACATTACACTGAGCACAATCGTATCTTCTATCTTCTATCTTGTATTGGTATCGAGTACGAGCCCATTCCACCCTCGATGAAATTCAAACGCCAATACAAATCTCATATCTTTAATATCTTCGTATGGCTGCACATCCTCGGCTCTGCTTCTAAGTATAATAATAATAAATAATAATACATACAGTATAATATAATACATAAATTGCTGCATACATCCAATTCGCAACGCTCTTCTTGGGCGTGCCCAATTTTCGATTGTGTCGTTCTGAGCATGAATATCTAGATATTCAATATATATTATTTATTATTTTATGCGTAAATCTCATTATACATTTTTTTTATAATTAACTAATTGCAGGTCAAAAAATTTAAGCTGTTTTTAAGTTGGCCGAATTTTAATCAATTTTATTTTATTTTAATTTTATTATTTGAATAATTATATTTTATATAAATCAATTTTATTATTAAAAATGAGATTATGAGGCGTACACTTTTGGATTTTTCAAACTTTCTTTTTTTAATTTATAAGTACATATCCTTACAGAAATAATGATTACGTTTTATTAGAGGTGTATGTGTATTAACAAATAAATTTAATAAAGAGAGGATTCACACATGAATACATGTCGGGGGTGAGACAGAACGCCGTGGGGAGGTGTAACGGATAAAATAGATTTTGATTTAGGACCCGTAGATACAGGAGCGATTTGTCCGAGTTAGCAAAACCGATCTGTGGATATGTCCTATAGAAGCAGAAGATGTATGGTGTTTATGTACTGCACGGATGTATGATTAAATTGATTAAAAGACCGTGATATGTTACGCTGCTCGTATTTCATATTGCGTATATATCGGGAGTAATTTGATAAAGTAAGTCAATCGAGCTGATCGAATTATTTATTTTATTTTCCGAGTTATTACTTTATAAAGAAATGTTTGAATTAATAGAAAGAAAAACTAAAAAAGTTTGGAGAATCCAAAAGTCCACGACTCATAATGCTCATTTAATTATTAAATATTAAGGGGTTACATGGGTTTCCTCCGGGAAAAAATGGCCTATTTTCAACAATGTTTTTTTAATACACGGAAAAAAAGTAAACTGTAATAAGGTAAAAGCCCCAATTATTGACGGGGGTCTAAATATTGACACCCTAAATTATTTTTAAATATATTAAATTATCTGTAATAAGAATAACGATCAAATAAATTTTTATTAAATTCTAATTAATTAAAAAATTGAAAAAAATCATATTCAGTTCAAAATATTAAATATTAATTATTAAAAAAAAATAAAGTTACCACCAGTTCATCAAATCAGCTTACGAGCGTCTATTTTCTTAACAACTTTGGTTAGAAAAGTATTTTTTTTAACTGCCGAGTTTAAATTAATTTTTTCATGTAATCATATGATCTTTTTTTTTTTTTTAATTAACAATATATGAAATATTTATAAAATTAAATAATCGAAATTAATTGTATGCTTTATGATATTTAAATAATGGGAGTCAATAACTAGTTCATAATTTTCATGGTGAATCCCATATTGACAGCCAGTCAACAGCGCTATGACGTCTTTTTTTTTAAGTATAAAATACGTTATATACGCGATTATATTCAAGGCTTTTAACTGTCAAATAACTCGGCGTGTTTTAGTGTTAAATAAGTTTTTATATAAATTGTTATATTTTTCATAATAATTATTCATTCATAGAAATTATTATTAATTAACTTTAATAATATTGATTACTTTATACCAAGTTTTTGATAAATAACAATATAACCAAATGATTCGACGCATGTGCAGTAGGGGCGTCAATAATTGGGGTTACGGTACGTTAATAATTAGATCAATCAGTTTTTTAACCCGTCAATAATTGGTGTATCCAGATCATATATTTAATTATTTAAAATTAATTAGTAAATATCACTGATTATTATTTTAAAAAAAGAAATTGATTAGTTAAAACATTACTGAAGACATTACCACAAACGAAATTCATCGATATTTATATTTGATTGCTTAAAAAAAATGAAATCATAACTTTGTCTCTTATAGCGTCAATAATTGGGGCTTTTACCTTATTCACTCGGATTCCGGTTAATTTTTATAGTTTCAAACAGTAAACCGGACATCGGGGTGGCAAAAATATAAATATTACAGAACTTAATGTAGAAAGTATAAAAGCCACAATTTTTAATTTAATATCCAAAATAAGTGATTAGTAGCTGTCACTATAGTAAATAACGACTCTTTCATCTTAAAAAATTACAGTTTCAAACAGTAAAAATTGCCATTTCAATATTTAGTCCATATTATGAGGAGAAGGGGAACTCAGATGAAAGAGAAGGGGGTCTCAATGTAGGAGAACTTAACATTTGAAACAGTAAAAATTATCCTATATCATAAAATAGATGTCTTGAAGTTAGTCTTGAAGTCTTGAAGTTAGTCTAAGGTCGAAACTCGCAAAAAACGGGCTACAATTCATTATTGGTTGAAATTTAGGGGCGCGCGTAGCGCGCTATTCAAATTTCTAGTACTTTTAAAATATACATTTTACCAGTCCTAGCAAGTCAATAATTACAGTTTTATTTTTAGTGTTGCGTTTAAAATTGACCATTTTACTTTGTAAATATTGACGTTGCTTGTATTAGAAATTTACTAACTTTATTTTATACTTTTTACATATCATAAAATCATTTTTTAGGCACGAAATGATAAATATCATAGTCTGAATCCTTAATTATTATACTTTAATATTTTAGACATTTACATAGCGAATATTACTGTTTGAAATAGTATTTTCTACCATGTAAAGAGTAAATTGTAACGTTTAAATGGTAAATATTATAAAGTGAATAGTAAAATCACGATTTTACTGTTTGAAATGGTAATTTTTAGCAGTTGATCATTACTTATTATAAATCAACTATTATTTATTACAGTTTACTTTTTTCCGTGTAGAAAAAATGAAATATTTTATTCAAACTTTTTACTGTCTTAAAGATACATGTGTAATAAGGGATTACTAAAATAAAAAAAAAAAAATATTAAAAACTCTACGAGCTCTCGGAAAAAGATGCGTTCGCGTTCTAGTAGAACTCCTATCAGGATTATTTGAAGTGAAAAAAAAAAATATGTGCTTTAGTTAAGACTTCAAACTAGGTCTTGAACGAAGGAAAAAAAAAAATAAAAATTGGATTTTTGGCAGAGGTTTTTACAAAAAAAATTAAAAAATTTGGCTAAAATTTCACGGCATTTTTTTTTTGTAATAGTTGTAATTAGAAAAAAAAATCTTTCGTTCAAGACCTTGTAAATTATATCTTGAAGATCTGTCTAAAATTTCATCAAGATCGGTTGAGTAGCTCTCGAGAAATTGTGGGTACCGTCTTTGAAAACATAGTTTTGAGAAAAACGCGTTTAAAGTTTTGAGTGACAATACAACAGCGCCTTGAGCGCGCAACTTTTTAAAACTGCACGGAAAAAAGAAAACTCGAAAAATTACAGTATATAATATAAACGTGACGTTTCGTGATGAAAACTGGAAAAATTACAGTTTCAGATTGTAATTATTACAGATTTTATAAGAATTACATTGTAGAATGTAATATTTACATTGAAAGCTCTGAATATTGAATTGAAAAATTGAATTTAGAAAAATTTTATTTATTTATTTATTTATTAGGTTTAAATGCCAAGGCACAAAGCCGAATGGCAAAAATGATATACATAAAATTATAATTCACATAAGTACCGCTAATATGTACATAATGGAAATAAAAATTTACATGATAGCTTAAAACATAAAATTTACATAATGATCAAGTGGACATAATGTTTTTAATCATAATAACCAGCTCACTATTATATTATTATTCGAGATTTATAAGAAAATCGAATACTCTTGTCTTGAAGGATTCTAATCCAAGAGAATTTGAAATTTCAGGAGGTAGATCTTGCCAAAACGGTATAGCTGACATAACAAATGAATGCTCGTAGGTTGTGGTAACAAAATTGGGTATTTTGAAAGTGATATTATTATTTCTATTGGCTATTCTTTGCGATCGTCTGATGACAGGGTCTTCTTCAATAAATAAATCACGCAGAAACCTTGGTTCGCCTGTTGATAACAATTTAAAGAACACGCAGGCCAAAAAGTACAGCCTTCGTGACTTTACATTTAACCAATTTAATGACCGTCGATATGGTGTGATGTGTTCATCTAGCCTCAAATTAAAAATGAATCGAATAGCATTGTTAACAAGTCGCTGCAATTTGCAATCAAGTTCGTTCGATAAGTTGAGAAACACTACTGAGCAATAGTCAATAGTAGGAAGGATAGTAGCAGAAACTAATAACTTGCAGGTCTGTGTGGACAGAAAATTCTTCCTACGTTTTAAACTATTTAGTGAACCATAAACTTTGCGTGATACCTGTGAGATGTGCGTATTCCAAGAAAGATTATTTGAAAGATGGACTCCTAGATGTTTGGTTGAATTTGTATATGGTATTACATTGCCATCTATAATGATCTCAGGTAGCTCAAAGTTTTCAAGTAATCTCAATTTGTGTTTACTTCCCAAGATCATGACTTTGGTCTTCTTATAATTTATTTCGAGGTCATTTTCACGAGCCCAGTCTGCTACTGCTTGAGCATCGGCAGTTAAGTTTAAAGCCGCTTTATATAGATGATATAACTTGAAATGCAAATAAGCCCATTTATCATCTGCAAATAAGCCATGCTTGCAGTATTTTAGCTTTTTAGCCACATTATTTGTAACTATTAGAAATAAAATTGGACCTAGTACTGATCCCTGAGAAACACCTGAAGTAGTATTAACCCATCTTGATGGGGTATTTGTGGAATCAACAACTGCTTGTGATCTTCCTGTTAGATAAGAGTGAAACCATGTGATTGATTCAACCGAGAAACCCAGTTCATACATTGCTTTGAATAGAACTTTATGATTTAGACAATCAAAAGCTTTTGTAAAATCAAACAGAATGAGGAAGGTGAGATCATCATTATCTATTGCTAGTCGAATTTCATCAGTTAATTTAAGCAGTGCTGCCTGAGTACTATGATATTTTCGAAACCCTGATTGATGATCATCAAGTAGATTATTAGTTTCAAGATAAGTCACAACCTGATTTGCTAAAATCCGTTCAAACACCTTAGCCATATGCGATAAATTTGCTATTGGTCGAGTGTCAGATATAGATTTCGGTGGTGTCACTTTATTTAATGGTACGATGAAAACGGATTTCCATGCTGAAGGGAATAGACCAGTGTCTATTGATCGATTAAAGATTTGTTTTAGGAACATAGACACAAAAATGTTATTTCAAACTGTAATTTTTCTAGTTTTGATTACGACGAGACCGATTTTACATTTTATACTGTAATTTTTCGAGTTTTCTTTTTTCCGTGTGTATCTCCGAAGCTATTATTCGGATCGATTTGAAACTTTAGGACAATATTCTAGAGATATAGTAGAATTTAATAAAACATTAAAAAAAATCGATTTTCTATAAAATAAAGAATGTGAAAAAATATATATAAAACAGCTAAAATAGCACGAAAATGTGCAAGCACCTTCAGTGGGATAAATGTATACAATATATAGATATACAATCTTCTGGTTTTTGTTTTATTTTATTAATTGTACATAAACGACACTGAATTACCCAGCCATTTGCATTCGGTGACCTACAATTCTTTCAAAGAATTTGTTAAAAAAAAATTTAACTCAGCACGGAAAAAAGTAAACCTTAATAAATAACAGTTGATTTATAATAAGTAATGATCAACTGCTAAAAATTACCATTTCAAACAGTAAAATCGTGATTTTACTATTCACTTTATAATATTTACCATTTAAACGTTACAATTTACTCTTTACATGGAAGAAAATACTATTTCAAACAGTAATATTCGCTATGTGAATGTCTAAAATGTTAAAGTATAATAATTAAGAATTCAGACTTTGATATTTATCATTTCGTACCTAAAAAATGATCTTATGATATGTAAAAAGAATAAAATAAAGTTAGTAAATTTCTAATACAAGCAACGTCAATATTTACAAAGTAAAATGTTAAATTTTAAACGCAACGCTAAAAATCAAACTGTAATTATTGACTTGTTCGGACTGATAAAATGTATATTTTAAAAGTATAATTTTTACTGTTTCAAACGTTAAATTCTCCCAGAGTGAGACCCCTTTCTCTTTCATCTGAGTTCCCCTTCTCCTCATAATATCGACTATATATTGAAATGGCAATTTTTACTGTTTGAAACTATAATTTTTAAAGATGAAAGAGTCGTTATTTACTATAGTGACAGCTACTAATCACTTATTTTGGATATTAAATTATAAATTGTGGCTTTTATACTTTCTACATTAAGTTCTGTAATATTTATATTTTGGCCACCCCGATATCCGCTTTACTGTTTGAAACTATAAAAATTAACCGAAATCCGAGTGAATATTACAGTTTACTTTTTTCCGTGAGTTAATGCATTTTTTCGCAAGTTACAGTGTTTTCGGAGTTTCATTCATGGCGGACAGAAAAATTTTTTAACCTATTTTGATGTTTTTTTTCCGTTTTTATTGCACTAAATAAAATTTTGAAAAGTGTCGAATTAATCTCCATTAAATTATCTTGACAATAGTATGTAAAATATATTGATTCCGTGAACTAACAAGACTATAACGATAAAAATACTTGTCGAAATAAGACGAAAAAAATTTTTCGATCGTAAAGCACTCTCTGTTGTTTCGCTTATGAGGCGTGCAAAAAGTTGAAAAATTTTATCTCAATCTATAAATAATTAAGAACAATATGTTTCTCATATTCATTTATTCTTATCCATATACAATTTTTTATAAACTCTTATAAATGCAATAAGGAGTTAATTTGACTAATTATTCATTTTTACCAATGAATATAATTGATAATTACTAAAATGCAAATAAAAATAAAAATAATTATTCAAAATTAATAAACGATACAAAATTATCATTTTTATTATCTTACTTTACATTAAATCTATTACATACAATGTTTACCCATGATATATTTATTCAGAATCAACATTTACATACATCTCAGTCGCGGACAGTAAAAAAGTTACATATCAATAATTATTATCAATCATCATTAATCATTACATTGGAAATAAGGAATGAGTTGAAATTTCCGTGTAAAATTAACCTTTTTCAAATTCTGTGCGTGTTATTATTGACAAAATTATTTTTTTTAAATATTTCTTTATTCAAAATATCTGGTTTTAATTTATAAATGTATAGAATAGTGGAGTTTTTAAATGATTTTAAAACTCCTAAAAATTATTTATTTACACTTTAAAATGTTTAGAGATTAGATTTATGTTTTTATTATTGACGATTTGTATTTTTATTTATTTATTGTAAAAATTTTTGGTAGCTAAATTTAGTATTTTTTTTTAATTATCAATTAATTTTTCGGTTTAAAATAAAAAATTATAAAATGTTAATTTTTTTCAGCCATAAAATTTTTTATTTCAGCCTAAATTTAGAATTTAAATCAATTAAGAAGTAAAGAAAAAAAAAAGCTCTGTCGAGATTCGAACCCCGAGCTCTTGCAGTGGTATTTATTGCCTTTCGCACTGCGCCATTGCTTCAAAAGTATGGGTCAATAAAAACGAAAAAAAAATTATTTTCAGAATCTACAGACCTTATAGGTGTTAACTAAACCAAAAAAATCAAATTTTATACTAAAATTTATACAATAAATTAATAAATACACGCCTTGACATGGAATTATGACTTCTAAAAATTTTAAATGAATCTCAAGTCACCCGACATTAAAATTTAAAAATTTTTCCAAATAATTATTATATTTTAACCTTTAAATTAATTTTTTAAAAATGTCAGCCGACTTGAGAATCACGAAATGTTAATACAAAAATATTATCCATTGAAATTCATTTTTGGCCGTTTGGAACCGTAACAAAAAACCTAATAAGTAATATTTAAATAAAAAAAAAGAACAATTTTAAGTAACCAATTGAAAAAAATTAAAAATTGATTTTAATTAATTTTTATTAAGTAATTAATTTGGCTATTAAAAATATTTTAATAGAATTTTTTAGCTTGCGCTTCTTTGCTATCGCGGTACATGCTGTACCCGAGAAGGATGAACAATTGAATAACGACAAAAACAATGAACATGGTCGTGGTGAGACAATTACCCGTGGGACAAGAGGTCGCAGGTGGCGCTGCGGTCAATTTGTTGTAAGTCTGAGCAATGTCGCGCTTGACCTGGTTAAGTCCGTCGCGCATTTCCGAGATCAGTGATTGGTAGTCGTAGCCAATGGGCTGGACTTGGGCAGTAGGCCCGCGGGCCTGGTTCGTCAAAATAGACTCCGCTTTGGAGTTAACCTCTCCAACAAAGGATTTTATCTCGCGAGCGGTGTTCAGGATTATATTCTGGTTGCTGAGCACCGCGTCTACCTCTTGCCTGCGGATCGTGTCTATCAATTGGACAGGTTGGCCACCACCGCCGGTCTGGACGCCGCCGACCTGCAATTGGGAGATCAGAGACAGTGTGCGCTCTTGTTTACCGATCGTCTCGTCCAGTTTTTTGTGCAACTCGCGGAGGATTTCGAACATTTGGCTCTGTCCGGTGAAGATTTGACGAAGCTCGCGCTGGCTGTCAGATTCGAACCAGTCGTCGAATTCTTCTTTTTCACGGCGCTCATCCGGGTGTTCTCTGGAATAAGAAAATTTTTTATTTAAATTCTGTTTCATTTTTAAAAATTCAATAAATTTTACAGAAGATTCTTTAAAATTGAATTTTTTCGAAAAAATATTTTTCAATTTCTTATTTTTGGTGGCCGTTTCTTTTTTCTCATGCAAAAATTTCTCGCGACATAAATTCTCAGCAATAATTTCTTGTACAATATTTTCTCACACAAAAACCATGATAAAAAGGCCATGTTAATGTTGAAGATATATAAGCATTTTCATAAATGATGATTAATTTTCGTCAAATTAATTTATGTTGTGATAACTTTTGTTTTTAGAAATAATTGTACTTGGGATATTGTTATGTGAGAAATTTTGACGTGGGTAATTTTTGCGGATTAAAAAAGGCGGGGAACCCTTATTTTTTAGTCAGAATTTTAGTCTAAAGTCAAAATGAAATTTTTTTTTGGTCTTGATTAAAATAATTCGAGAATTTTTTATTTTATTTGAAAGTAAATTAGTATTGAAAAAAAATTTTTTTAGTAATTTTTCAAAATTTTTAAGTTGAATTTTTATTTAATTTTCTTTACAGAAAATTTTTTCAAAAAATTATAAAAATTTTTAGATGTCTGTAAATTTAAGAATTACATATTTTTTTTTTTTGTAAAAATTATAAATTAAAATATTGAAGTTAAAGAAAAAGACTGTTAATTTATAAAATTGGATTTTTCGAAAAAAAATCTAGCTTGAAATTTAAAGCAAATTATTTAAGATTTTTTACAATAAATTTTTTAAAGTAATTTTGTTATGTTAGTTGTGGTTAAAAAATTTTTTTAAATTTACTAGCGCTTCCCGCTCTATGATGATCGCAGCTTAGAAATGTAAGCGCGTCGATAAAAGCAATTTCTTTTTAATAAAATATACTAAAAAAATTAACCAAAAAATGTTTTGCTACTCACTGAGGTCAAAATAGAGGTAAGAATAATTTTTAATTGATTAATTAATTATCTTATTTAATTAATCTAATACTATTTTATTAAATTAATTATGATACTGAAATTATCAAAGATTTGACAATTTTTTGATTTTAATTTAAAAAATAAATTTTGCTGAAAAAATATTTTAGAAAATTGCATTCAAAATTTTGACAGATCAATTTTTTTTTAATTTTCTCACTAATGATTAAAAAAATAATTCTTATTATTTTTCTATGTCCAATAAATTCACTTCAACTTGAAATAATATTTTCGAATTTTTCAACAAATCAATTGTAATTAAAGAAAAAATATTTTTAAAAATTCTTATCAAAATTTTTTTTTAAATTCTAAAAGTAGAATTTTTTTTCTTTGTAATAATTTTTTAAAAAAGTCTAGAGAATTGTGATGTGAGATGTCTGTTAATTTCAATATCATAAAATACAGTACCGACCGAAAATTTCCGGACAACTTTCTTGTTTACTTTTTAACTTAAATATGATACATAAAGAAATTAACTGGATCTATAAAGAAAATGCTATTTTATTTTACAGAGTGTGTACGATCGTGTCATCGACTTTCTTTTTGATTTATTTTACTTTTAATAATCGTTTTAATAAATTTTCATCTTGTCTGTATACTTTCTGTCGGTAGTGTAATATTAAAAAAATTTATACACTAATCATATTCCAGAATAAAAATCTAAACTTACTTGCGATAGTCTTCTTTTTGTTGATCCAATTTCTTCTGGTAGTCCTGATATTCTTGGCTGATCTTAGCCTGATCTTCATTGGACACAGTTCTGGTTTGATCAAGCTGGATTTGTCCAGGTGGATGGAGAGACGTCGTCAAGAAATGCATGACGTCGTGATCATCAGCAAGTCCTCCAGTAGCTGCTGATACTCCAAAGTAAGCTCCTTTCGGCAGGAAAATGTTTTCTACCCGGAAACATAGCTCGAATTCGTCTGGACTGCTTGTCATTCCGTTGTGGAAGAGCAGCTAGATTTTATAGATAATAATAATATTAATATTAATATTTCTTTTATCAATACTTAAAATCAATATTTTTAAAGTCATAATCTTTTTTTATATTGACTAGATCACTAGATAATGATCACTACTTAAGTCACTGTATCTTTTAAAATATTGAAGATAGCTCTATAGGATAGCAACATTTTTTGTAGGGAATTTCTTAAGCTACAATTTTGGTCTCATAATTTTTATCTAAAATCAATATTTCAAGAGTTATAGTCATTTTTCGAGTAACTATATAATAATTTTTCATTTTTCATTATAATATAATGCCCAATTATTATTAGGCTGCCCAATTTCAAAACACAGTAACTAACATTTAAAAATTTTTTTCAATTATTCTGATAAAAAAAAATTAGGAAAACGGTTGACCCTAAAGGCCATCCGGGGTCATCTAAGTGATCCGAACGGAAATGTAGCCATTGTAATAATTGTAAAGGAATTCAAAAAGTAACTTGCTTTCTTACAAGTTATATACATTTAACACTTCATATATAACACTTAATAGAGGTCAAATAATAGTAAATCCTATGTAATAAAATACACACATTAAAACATTTAAACACCATATTTGTGAAAAAATTTAACTGTAAGCAATAAAACTTTACAAAACAACGACAATTGATCTGGCTTCTAAGTCATAAGTAAGAAATTAACTGTCGGTAAGATAAGTTTTGTTAGGTAACTGGCGGTAGAGTAAATTCAAATTTTATATACCCTGATAGCCAAGTTGGTCGCAACTTTCCATCGATTTACTGCCGCAACTTGTCACCAAGTTGACGGCAAGTCTTGGAAATGAACTCGGTTGTTCACCAAGTTGACACCAAGTTGTCGGCAAAAATTGCTTTCGAAACTCTTTCGCACCAAGTTGACGACAAGTTTCTCAAAAAATTTGGCGACATATTGCGGCAGTAGATTGGTCTTGTTTTTCTCAGAAACTTGTAGCCAACTTGACACCAACAGTTATAAATTCGGAAGTTGACCGCAAGTTGTCGCTAAATTGGTGGCAACTATCTGACACCAACTTGGTTGGTCTGAAACTGTGGCTATCAGGGTAGTTAAATTTAAACACAACTTTTTATTACTAAATAAGAATGATTCTTGTTAAAAATATTTATTTTTTTTATTTATTACAATATGCAATGATTGATTATTGAAATAAAACAACTAATTGCTTATTTAATTTGAAATTATTTATTTTTCTTTGTAAAATAATTTTTTTTTTTTTAATTATATAATAGTAAAATCAGACTATTTGAAAGATTACAGGACATAGTTTATTTTCATTTAATAGAATTATTAAATTTAAATGATATTAATAAATTTTTATTTATTTCAAACTTAGACCATTATGTCATTTATTTATATCAATTAAATAAACGATTAGTTGTTATATTTCAATAATCAATCCTTACATATTGTAATAAATAAAAAAAATAAATATTTGCAACAAGAATTATTCTTATTTAGTAATAAAAAGTTGTGTTTAAATTTAACTATATAATTTGAATTTACTCTACCGCCAGTTACCTAACAAAACTTACCTTACCGACAGCTAATTTCTTACTTATGATTTAGAAGACAGATCAATTGTCGTTGTTTTGTAAAGTTTCATTGCTTACAGTTAAATTTTTTTCACAAATATGGTATTTAAATGTTTTAATGTGTGTATTTTATTACATAGGATTTAGTATTATTTGACCTCTATTTAGTGTTATATATGAAGTGTTAAATGTATATAACTTGTTAGAAAGCAAGTTACTTTTTGAATCCCTTTACAATTATTACATTGGCTACATTTCCGTTCGGATCACTCAGATGACCCCGGCCATCCCTGCAACTTCCCGCTACCTCCATACCTAAGTGCTCAACAATTCACTTATTTTTTAAGATCTTCGAGCTCAAAAATATAATTTATGTGTAATTTTGAGCTCTCCGAGCTCAAATAAATCGCTGTTCTGTGCTTTTGAGCTCTTCGAGCTCAAAAGGCTAATGAGAGTTTTATAGAACACTGTTTTTTGAATTTTCAAACCGCAATAACTTTTGAATGAATTAACCGATTTTCTCACGGTTTACGGCATTCAACGCAGTTTTTCGAGTTATTTGGAAAATCTTCAAGCGTAAACTGGCCAGACTAAAAATTTCATATAAATTCTGAAAAAAAACATTGTTTTCTATTTTTTTCGACAACGATATCTCACGAACAAATTAACCGATTTTGACCGGGATGATGGCGATCGACGTGGTTTTTTGAGGTTAAGAGCTGATTAGTTTTTGGAATTGATCGGTTTAGCCGTTTAAAAGATATTTCAAAAAAACGAATTTTTGGAAATTTTATTTTTGAGATTTCTAAAAATTGATCTACTCAATTCTGTAAATTAGTATCAGAATTCTAGGGGCAAAGAAACTCTTCAAAACGCCGCATATTTCGATCGAATCGGATGATCCGTTCAAAAGTTATGAGAGATTTACACACACACACACACACACACACACACACACACACACACACACACACACACACACACACACACACACACACAACAAACACATACATACATACAGACACGGTGACATCATCGCAGAAATAGTCAGGAAAGCTTCCTAGGGCCTTAAAACGTCGAGATTTGATGAAAACTCGATTTTCGAAAAACGGGGTGAACACAATAACTTCCCGATTTTTGAAAATTTTCAATTTTCTTAGCGGGAAGTTAAAAATTGTATTTTTTATACCAAATGGTAAATAATGGTTTCACAAGACAAGTTATACTCAAATAACAGCCTCATATACAAAGTTTGATATAAACAAATAGCAAATAAATCAATCAAAGACAAATTACGTAAAAATTAAGTAATAAAAAAAATCACAATTACAGATAACATTCAAATAATTTCTAATTTCCCGTTTTAATCCCCCTATTGAATATGATTACTGGTACCGTTCACAGAACAGCTGTTTCATCATGATCAAGCATCCAGAATCCAAATTTTATAATAACTATTTCTTAAAATGAATAATTTGACGTTTATAATATTGACATTTTGACCATTTTTAGTTATTTTTTCAAAGTTAAGATTGCAATTGAACTATTTTCAGGCAATGTGTAGTACTTACCGACTTATGTACGTTATTTAATCAAGAATATCATTCAGTGAAATCTACACAGTAAAAAATTTTGCGTCATTGCGTCAAAAAATTTTGTTTTAAAAATTTTTATGTTAAATATTTAACACTTTTTTGTGTTGATTTAACAGAATAAGTGTTAAATTTACACATAAAAGTGTTAAATATTTAACACAAAAATTTTTAACACTAAGTTTTTTGACGCAATGACACAAAATTTTTTACTGTGTACCTTTCATTTTAGGTTTGGCCAAATGGCGTTTTTTAGATATATTTTCTTTTTTAACTTTAAAAAATTGTATAGTTAGTTTTACGCCGCTACTACCACAGAAAGTTTTTTTTTTTCACATTTTTTAACTACGAATATGTTCTTTTGTAAACTGGCCGAAAAAAAAAATTATACGCCCTTTCACCTTTAGATCACCAAAATTTCGAATTCTTAAAAGTAAAAGGATGTATAATTAAAGACATACGCCCTTTTACCTTTGTAATTTTTTTTTCAATTTTAAGCGCAGAATGTGCCTACTACTCGATTGGCAATAAAAAAAAAATATGCGCCCTTTTACCTTTGCAAAGGTAAAAGGGCGCATAAATTGTTATAAATCCTTTTACCTTTAGGCACGCGAAATGATTTGTTAAATATTAACAAATGTTTTTAAATATAAACAAATCCTGTTTTCAGTGTATTGAATTCAATAATTTTCTTTTTAAATAATAATAATCATAATAATAATAATTATTATTATTATTAAATAGTTTAGCAGTTATACATACCGTTAGAGTATTTTGATAGTACTCAATTCTCGCTTGAGTTGGGAACAATTTATTACGGAAATCTCTCAGACAACCAGCAGACATTTGTGTCGTTCCATCACTAAATTCAAGTAGATAATTAAGGAATTAATTTTTTAATAAATAAATTAACAATAATAATATAAATAAATTTTTTTATAAACTCACTTGGCGTGATCAAAAACTTTGTTTCCATCGTTAACAATCGCCATAATGTAAGGGTTGTTGTGCTTATTGTCATTATCAAAGGAGTCGAAGAATATACCAAGACCATTCCACATGTCGGAACTACCAAAAACAGGACCATCGAAACTTCCTGGTTGAGTGGTGTACCAGAAAGCTAGACCATCAGCTCCAATTCTTCCTCGCCCATTTATGTTGAATTTCAAGTCTACTTCCCACCAATCGAAGTCTACCGGCTGTTTGGTCCATATTGCTCCTATTTTTTAAAATTATTCATTAATTAATTAATAAAATTTTAATAAAACTTTCAGCAACAATCAAAAAATTTTCAGAATTCAATTAAAATTTTTGGTTAAAAATAATTTTTATTTTT
Organism: Cotesia glomerata; assembly: GCF_020080835.1. NCBI lineage: Eukaryota > Metazoa > Arthropoda > Insecta > Hymenoptera > Braconidae > Cotesia > Cotesia glomerata. Next base: position 23,470,310 of record NC_058164.1, read on the forward strand.
AATGAAAATAATTTTTTACTCATTTAATTTTTATTATTTTAAGCAAGTTAAATATTATTTTTTTTTTTGATTAAAGTAAACATAAAGTTATCAATTAAAATGAAGAGTTACTCATGTTAAAAAAAATTTTAATTATTAATTTAATTTACATAATATTTAATTGTTATGTTAAATATTTTATTTTCACACTTAATTATTTTATTATCACTGTATATTAAATTAAGATATTTTATTTTTTCTTGACAAATTTACAAGCTAAAATTTTTTTTAAAAATTATGTAATAGTTTTTTTGTATTTATTGAATCTTTCAATTACAATTCTTACATAATTTCAATCACTTGTTTGCAATTTTATTATTCATAAGTTTCTGTCAAAATTAATTATTTTTTTGATAAAAAATAATAATACTAAAATTAAGATATATTTGATAATTTTTAGAATTTTTTAAATAAATAAATTATGAGAAGAAAAATTTATTTAAAAAATTTAATACTGAATTTAACAGACATCTAAAAATATTTAAAATTTTAGTAAAAAAAATTTAGCTAAAAAATAGAAATTCTAGAAAATTATAAATGCGAATTTTAAAAAATATTTTTATTACAATAATTAATTAATTATAAAAATAAAAATAATTTTTTATACCTAGGTTATTTTTAAATAAAAATCTAAAAATTATCAAGTGTCTGCTAATTTAAGTGTTAAAAAAAAACGGAGCTTGTAAATCAGACAAATAATGTTTCTTTATCAAAATTTAATGAAAATTAAGTTAGCCGACTTCTAAAAATTTTTAGAATTTTTTTATTGAAAAATTAGTATAAAATAGTTAAAAAAAATTTCATTTGTAAAAAACTTGAAAAATAAGTGCAATTTTTTAAAAATATTTTTTAGTTCTAATTTAATAAACTAAAAAGTCAAAAACGTCGGCTCATCCAAATTTAACCCAATTTTTAAACTTCCGCTCTTTAATTAATAAAACAAAATATATATTTTGATTATACCTTTCTGACTCCTGAGTGACGGTGCTAACCTGACTTTTTCCGAGCTGGCAATCACATCTGAAAAAAAAAATAAATTAGAATTTTTCAAAAACCAAGCGAAACGATTATAGAAGGTCTAAATTTCCAAAATCGCTAAAATTTCACCCCTGAAATTTAATTAAAAAAAAAAAAAAAAAAAAACAACTCCCAAGAAAACAAACCGCAACATACGGTACCAAAAAACCCAAAATTATAACTTAAAACGGCGGCTCCAAAATTGAAAAAAACAATCCCGGAAATTTGACAAAAAAACGGGAATTTTTTCCCAAAAATCTTGAAAGAAAATCTCGAAGTCTACGTGGAATAATTTGTCACCGTAAAATAATTTTGGTTATGTATAAAATTTGTAAAAACTACTTACTGCCTCCGTAATTCCAGAATGGTACACTTCCGTCTTTTTGCGCTAAGTAAGGCGGCTTGAAGGAGTATTTATACTCGAATTTTTTATGCACATCACTAGCATTTAAATAGTTAACAATAATTAATAAATAAAACAACACTGGCCACCTCACCTCCGCAGCCATCTTCATTTTTTATGTGTATTAAATACCTATACCTATATATTTGTGTTTCTATACCAAGAGTCCCTTAAATACTATAATATAATATATTACACACATAAATAAACATGTATGTGTTTAACCGCAGGTATATTCACCCAAAACTTTCAAAATACAAGTGTACAAGTGTACAAGTGCAAGGTTTACAAAAAATCACCGCCTGCGTAACATGTTCCCTTCCTATTGGTCTCTTTAATATTTCCTGCGCTCCCATTGGTCCCTTGATTCTGACGTGTCTTCACTCCGCGCTGAAGCGCCATCTTGTCGGGGAAATTGCTACAACCCTTTAAAGCGATTTAATCCCTAAAAAATTGAAATTTCTTTCTTGTTTTGCGGCAAAAAGTCTATTATTTTATAAAACTCGGTAGATTTTACCGAAAATACACGTCTGGCTTTTTTCAGTTTTGTCATCTCCACGTGTTCTTGCGAGCGCAGCGCCCCGTTAGGGTAAAACAGTCCCGAGTTTATTGACGTTTGAAAATTGTAATTTTCTGTCATAAAGTGCGCTAGTATTTTTATGCAAGTAATTTATGTTGATATTGATATTTATGTTTACTACAAGGGCAAGGACGGTTGACAGTACTTATGTCAGGCGTTAATTTCGTTGTATGTTCAAGAAATTAGTGCGCTGTGAAATTTGAGGAAATGGCAACGCTTATTGATAATTATGAACAGCAGTACGCGGTTCTTACTGCTGATATTACGGCTAAAATTGGCAGAATTAATGTCGTTAGTGGAGGTAAGTTTTTTTTGGTTATTTTTAGGGTTTGGGAGCTTGATGGAGATTTTTGGGGTTTTTTTATTTTAAACGGTGGAGTTTGGGAATTTTAAGGGTTGAAGAGGGTTGTTTTGGTTATTAAAGTGTTTTTTTCAGGTGAGAAAAGGGCCTTTGTTCAGGATGTCGATCGACAATTGGAAGAGGCACAGGAATTGGTGAGCTCTAGCTTATCGGCTGTTTTTTGCCGGGAATTTTTAAATTTGCTTTATTAATTTTGCAATTCTGGCCAATAAATTTTAGTTTTTTATTAAAATTTTCAAGAAATTATTAAATTATTCAAATTTTATTAATTTATTTATTTTTTCTAAATTATCTTTGGATTTTTTTAGTTTTATTAAAATTTAGTTATTAAAAAAAATTTTTAGTCAATGTTTTAATAAATAAATAATTCAAAAAATTTTTTTTAATTATTTGTTTATAGTATTTTAAAAGTAACTGAAAATTTTTTTATTTATTTAGATAAACAATTTTTTTTATTGTCTTCAATATTTTTTCCTGTTTAAATATAATTTATAACACTGAATTTAATAGACATCTAAAAATTTTTTAGACTCCTGTAAAAATTCAATTATAATGAAAAAGATTTCATTAAAAAATTCCACATTTAGAAATTTTACGAAATCATAGTTGTAAAAATTTAAAACTTTCTTTCTATAATAATTGATGGCACGGAAAAAAGAAAAATGGAAACATTATATTATATAATGTAAACGTGGTCCTCGGTTAAAAAATAAAACTAGAAAAATTACAGTTTCAGATTGTAATTAGTACATTAAGGAGGTTCGAGCGAATCTAATGTAAAAAATAATTTCCAACATTGAGCTTTGAAATTAAATATACGTATAAATAAATACGTCATTTATCTAATCCCAAAATTTAAAAAAGATTTACCGTTTAGTTACTTAGATATTAAATTTTGAAAATCACATATTTTATCTCCTTATACACGGGCTCTTATGGCGGACAAACTTTTGTCGAGACTTTAATTATTTATTTCAATATTAACTTCTCAACTTTAACGGATAAAAAACTATACGCAAGAAACTTGGATCATTGCTAAATATAAAAACAATTTAATAATAATACATTACCGATATAATTTTTGAAATATTTAAAGTCAAATTTTATGTTTGTAACTCGTTTATCGTCAGCTATTTATTCGAATAAAGATTTGACAACATCGCGTCAACAGTTGAGAAAAAACAAAAGGATAGAAATATAGTTACAGAGAGAGAAATGTTTAACTCACACACTCATCCACGTCTCTGTAATGGGTATAATAAAGCGCGCTATTGCCAAATCTGTTTATTTATTCCGGCAAGTAATAAATACCAAAGTCATTTTATTACTTTACTTTATTAAATAAGTAAAAATTGTGAATTATTAAATTTTTTAAATTATTTTAAATTAAAATAAAAAATTTTGACGAATATTAGGAAGACTAAAATTAAAAAAAAACTTTAACATTATTTTGACGCATTAGTTACGCTCGAAATTCCTTAAAACGTAAATATTACATTCTTCAATGTAATTCTTATAAAATCTGTCATAAGAACAATCTGAAGCTGTAATTTTTTTCAGTTTTCTACACGGAATGCCATGTTTACATTGTATAATGTAATTTTTTCATTGTTCTTTTTTCCGTGTTATAAAAATTCTAAAAATTACCAGATGTCCACTAATTTCAGTATGATATATAATTTTTCATTAATTTGCTATAAATTTTTTTTTGCATAGAAAAAATTATAAAAAATCCGAGTAATTTTATAAAAAAATTTTCTTTATTAAAAATTCTAAAATTTGTTAAAAAATTTTAAAAAGTTGTAGATTTTTTTTTTAATTTATTTAGCAGACTTTTCAAAATTTTTATAATTATAATTGTTAAATTTGAGAATTAAATTAATAAAAAATTTTTAAAAAATATTTTAAAATCTGAAAATTTAATTAATTTCCAGTTGGAACAAATGGAACTGGAAGTCCGCGGAACAGGCGGAACTCAACGAGACCGTCTGCGCAGCCGCGTAGAAAGTCACCGCGCAGAATTGAAACGACTAACCCAAGAATTTAAATTATCCCGAAAGCCCAAGGAGGAAATCGTGGACTTGAACGTCCTCGACGAGTGGGACAATGAAGTTGTCACCGAAGACCAAAAATCCCGGCTTCTCGACACTTCAGAGCGCATCGATCGCACCGGAAGAACTCTGCAAAATGGCTACCGTATGATTCTTGAAACTGAAGATATCGGCGCGCAGGTTCTCAAGGATTTGAGCGAACAAAGAGAAACTATTCAAAGAGGCCGATCTCGTGCAAGTTTTTAATTTTTTAAATTAATTAGATTACTAAAAAATAAATAAAAAAAAATTATAAATAATTATTTTCTTCTTCTAGTTGAGAGAAACAGACGCAGAAATAGGAAGAGGATCAAGAATTTTATCAGGAATGATATTTCGTGCGTTGCAACAAAGATTCATTCTCGCTGCCGTATTTTTAGTATTAATTATTGTCGCATGCTTTGTTATTTATTTTAGTTTCACCTCAAGAAGTTAATTTATTTATTTGTTAGTCTTATATTTATTTATTACATCTTTATTATTTTAAGTATTTAATTAGTTTAATTACAATTTTTTATTTTAAAATCTCAAATTTAATTCTTCATCTCTAATTTCAATTTTTTTGTTATTTATTATTAATTATTAATTATTATTTAATAACGGGTAAGATGAACCTCAATTTTTTTTATCGCGCAATTGAAAAAATTTATTATTATTTTTAGATTGAAAAATTTTGTGATATCACAGCCAAAAATTTAAATTTAGAATAAATTTTTTTGTATTAAAATTAATAAAAAATTTTTTAAACATCTTATTCTTAAATTAGAAAATTTTTTATTTTTAAATTAACAAGTATTTCAATTAACTTTGTTGCAGAGGTTCATCTTAGCCGATTTTTAATGAGTTCATTTAAAAGATCAAAAAGTAGGTCCAGGTAAACTAGGTCGCGATCGATAGGACATAAAAAAAAAAAGATAATACCAAAGCGCCTCTGAAAGTGCCGAGTTAAATAAATATAAATCTACATGAACTATTAATAATATGTATATGTATAAATATATTTATTGTCGTTGTTAAAACTTATAATTTGCAATTATAAACTGAAAAGTATTTTTTTCGGAACAATTATAGCATTTACTGTGGAAATTATAAATGAATTGTTTGTAAATAAATAATGAATATCAAATTAATACATAACATTTATTTCAAAATTTATTTATTTTATTTTATAATAGTAATAGTAAAATAATAAATATTTTTTTTGGTAGCATTTTATTTTATAAGTCTAATAGTTTTATTGCTTTTTTAGTTACTAATGTTTATTGTTTATTGATTATTTTATTTATTACTAGTGTGTGATCACTGGAGCTTTCGAAATTTGCTGTATTGAAAGAAAAGCAAAAAATTATTGTAGATCATTAAATATGATTTGGTGATAGTCATATGTGACCATATGTCAACCATATATGATCATATGTGACCATAAAAGCCGTGTATGATTACATGTAATCATATAGGATCATATGTGAATCATATTTGACTTTATATGAACATATGAACCATATATGGTCAGATATGAACCATATATGACGATATATGAACCATATATGATCACATGAAAATTATATATAATCATATGTGATTTATATATGACTATATGTGATCCTTACTCACCAAATATGGATTATGACTATATACGATCATATGAACCATATATGATCAGATATGGAACCATATATGATTAGATATGAACCATATATGATCAGATATGAAACATATATGACGATATGTGAATCATAAGTGATCATGTGTAGTCATTAGATGATCATATGTGACTATATATGATCATATGAATTACATATAGTCATATATAAGCCATATATCACAGTATGTGAACCATATATGATCACATAAGAATTACATATGATCATATGTGAACTATATATGACTATATGTGATCCTTACTCACCAAATATGGTTCATGGCTATATACGATCACATGAACCATATATGATCAGATATGAACCATATATGACGATATGTGAATCATAAGTGATCATGTGTAATTCTTAGATGATCATAATGTGACTATATATGATTATATGAACTACATGGAGTCATATATAACAATATGTCAACCATATATGACTACATGTGAATTGTATGTTACTGTATAACAATTTTGAATTATATGTGAGCCGTATATGACCATTCATATGAATAACAGTTAATTAAATTGGACGATGTACAATTGCACGCCTCATAGCGCAAATCGCGTGAGGTTGTGCTTTATACTCGACTCGTCAAGGTCAAGCAATTTTGTGATCTTTAAATGTCTCTATCACAACCATATTACACTTATACAATAATATAAGTAGATGTACACGGAGAAAACACTTAAATTAAACCATTTTTTATTTTCTAAAATCATTTCATGTAGCTATTTTGAAAAAAAAAAACGTTTTGAAAAAAATTTTACGTGGACGTCCGGATGTCACCCCATTTTGGATGTACCAATGATTATTCCCAAACAAATTGATATTTCAAGACCGGACCTTTTTTATTAGTTTACGAATGCGATGAACTGGGTCCGTATTTCATATCAGTAGCCTAGTTTACGTATTTTTTTTTAAATTGAATTTTTATTTAAATTTATTACGATATAACCGTACAAAGACAAACGAATTTTTCTTATTTGTCACGTGAAAACTATGGCGCCACTTGATAAAGCTAGATTTTTTTAGACTGCGTGCGCATATAACAAGAAAAAAGGGCGCTGATATTTTAAAAAAAAAAAAATACTCTGTAAGAAATTACTTAATTATAATTTTCTTTTTTTTTCAGTTATACAATTTGTTTTTTTTTTTTTTTAATGAATGAGCGTTATGAGGCGTGCACTTTTGGATTTTCCAAACTTTTTTTCTCTGCCTTTATTTCAACTAAGTAAACTTCCCAGCTCTAGGGTAATAGCTGTTTATGTTTATTAATTATTACTATCAACATTTTTGAGTTTCATTATTATTATTATTATTATAATAATAGCAGCAAGTGTTTATTTTTAATAATAAAATGGTGAAAAAAATTAATAATTTTTCGAGGCAAGATTTATTCAGCGATAGCTTTTTACTTCTGCGGTACTAATTTTAATATTATTATTTGTATTAATAATAATAACAATTAATGATTAGAAGAAAGTTAATTATTTAATAATATTAATAATTTATTGAAATCAGTCTAAATTTTGATAGAGATCCTCAATTTGAGGTTTAAAATACGCCTTAAGTTGAGGGCGCTTTGTTTTTAGTGTCGGTGTTAGCAGGCCATTTTGGATCGAAAAGGGGTCGGGGTGGAGGTAAATATCCTTAACTTGCTCGAAGGACTTTAAACCGGCCTCTCGACCCCACGTGAGCATATCCTCGTGAATTAATTTTTTGACGTCCGGATTCGCACAAAGGACACTTAGAGTACCGGGTATCTTGTTCTCCAGGGCCCAGCATTTTACGACGTCTACGTCGGGTATCACTATTGCAACGACACATGATTTTAGTGATTCACCGTGGACGAATACTTGATGCACATATTGACTTCTTATATAAATATTTTCTATTTTTTCCGGGACTATATATTCTCCTTGGGACAGCTTAAAGATATGTTTTTTACGATCTATTATTTTTAGGCAGCCATTCTGGAAAAAAAAATTTTTTTCATCAGTATTTAATAAATATAAAATTCTAGAAGAACTCAATTTTCTATAATTCCTTTTTATATGCTGACAATTTTCTACATAACTTTAAATTTATTAGAATTGTTATAAAATTATTAAAAATTTTCTAGAAGTTCTAGACAATTAAAAAATTTTTCTAGAAATTCTAGACAGTTTAGAAATTTTCTAGAAGTTATTCAATTTTTTAAAATATTATATAAGGTCTTTTAAAAATAAAAAAAAATTATAAAAAATTTTAATATAATAAAATTATTAAATTTTCTTAATTGATAAAATTAAAGCATTCTAGAAACCTAAAAAACCTCGTAAATTATCCGCAAATTATAATAATTTTTAAAAATTTTAGAAAATTAATTTCTGGAATCTTTCTTAATCATCTACATGATTCTAAATTTTTCTAGAAGATTAAAAAATTTTCTCAAACATTCCATAACTCTTATTTTTTTAAACCACTTATAAAATTCTATTTTTAATACTTTAATTCTTAGTGGGAAATAAGGACTCAATTTTTTGTGGATTATTTTTTATTTCATCGTCTATTTTTAATGATTTTTTAAAATTTTCTCAACAACTTTTAAAATTTATAAAAAATAAAATTCATATATTTTCAAAACTTTCTAGAACTTTAATATTTCTTAAATTCTCAAAAATTTCTTCAGTGTATATTTTTTATTTATAAAATTTTTCTAATAACTGATAAATTTTCTAGACGATAAAAATTTTCTTTCAATCTTCTAGAACTAATTTTCCAAATCTAATAAAAAATCCGAACCAATTTAAAAGTCTCTTCAGTTGAAAAAAAAAATCTAAACATTCTAAAATTTCTCTAAAATTTTTTTCCAAAAATTAAAATTCTATAGTCTAAAAATTCTCTAGAAACTAAAATAATTTTTTTTTCATTTCAATAAATAAATAACGTAAAATAAAATTTTATATACATAAAAATAAAAAAATAAAAATTTATCGAAAATTTTTTTCCAAAAATAAAAATTCTATAAAATTTAAAAATTCTCTAAAAATTCAAAAAAAAATTTTTTTTATTTCAATAAATAAATGACTTAGAAAATAAAAATTTCACATAAATAAAAATAAAAAAATAAAATTGGATAAAATTAAAAAATTTTCTAGAAGCTCAAAAAAATTTTTTTTATTTAAAAAAATAAATGACTTGTAGAAAAAGATTTTAAATAAATAAAAATAAAAATTGTATAAAATTTAAAAATTTTCTAGAAACTCAAAAAAATTTTTTTTTATTAAAAAAAAATGACTTAAAATAAAATTATAAATAGATAAAAATAAAAATTTTTACCGGAAGCCACATTCCAATATCACCAGTATGATGCCAGCCCTGCTGATCAATAACCTCCGCGGTTTTTTCAGGATTTTTATAGTAGCCATAAAAAACATTAGTGCCTTTAACACAGACCTCCCCCTGGTTATTAGCCGCCCAATACTCCATTTCAGGTACATCCACTAGCTTAACACAGCAGCAAGCGACGGGAGGTCCCACGTGCTCTGGTATGTAGTCACCCTGCAATAAATAGCGAAAAATAATATCCGCGATAAATATAAGCAATCAATCTTTCGAAAGAAAAAAATAAACATTTCAAATTCCAACAAATCACCTGACAAAACCCGACGAACAAACATTCGCGTGATACAAATTTATTTTTATTTACGCTTTGGCTATTTTTGACAATCACGTTTCTCTAGTCTATAGTTATATATATATATATATATATATATATATATATATATATATATATATATATATATATATATATATCATGGATTTAAATAGATTACGATCTGTGAATAGTTTATTATAATAGTTTAATATCAAAACATTATTAAATGCCGGACTTAAACTATTCTGGATTGCTTATTTTATAAACAGACTGATAGTCAATAAAAGTATTCACAGTTAAGTATAAATTGCTATTATTTTTACTGCCTCTCATATTTTTATTATCTCGAAATGCTCCGCCAAAATAAACAAAATATTACACGGCTTTAAGCTTTTATTTGTTTATCCTTTAAATTATCGACCATAGCTCTTGAAACTCTATTGAAGTTGTATTTCGACCTTGCAAAAATTTAAAATTATTTTAAAATTACAGTGTAAAAAAATCGGAGTGAATTTTTAATTCTATTTAAAAAAAATAAATTTATCTTAATTGAAAAAAAATTATTTTGAGTTAGAAAAAAATTTTTTTTGAATTATTTTTGATACATTTACTAATTTAAAGAGGGTATTTTAAGATTTTAAAAGAAATTTTGGATAAATACTGGCTCATACACTAAAAAAAAAAAAATTAATTTAAATCAAAAAAAAAATTTACGAACTAAAAAAATAATTTTGAAGAGTTTAATTGTCTGGAATCGAGACGAAAAATTTATGAATCAAGTAAAATTTACTTTAGCCAAGAAAAATTTCTCAATTTAAGAATTTTTCTACTCAAATCAAAATGATTAAGTTCATCATAAGTATTATCTTGATTTTTTGTGTGGAAAAAAAAATTTACTTCATTAAAATAAAATATTTTTGAACTAAAAAAACTCGTAGGAAGAAAGCCGATTTTATTGGTTGAAGAATTTTATTATTGCTGATGACACTTGTCATTTTTTTTTCAGTTAGTTGTAAGTTTTCATTTTTTACATCAGAAGACCGTCTTTGCGTGTAATTATTATTGTAACGCATAAATAAATACAATTTTTATTAGAACAAAATCCAATATAATTAATAACTACTAGGTGTAGAGATTTATTCAACGAAAGAATGTAATTGAAGATTTTTATTTACTAGACAACCTAAAAGTGTCTGTCGTTGATAATTTAGTCATAAAATATTCAAGATATTAAACAGTAACTAGTTTTTTATAATTGGAAAATTGTTTATTAAATAAAATGATCCTAACATCATCACAGAAAAATTATTTTTATATAAGAAAAATAATCTGTGGTGTATGATTGTAGCTTCATGTAATCTCTAATATTTGTAAACAAAAATTTTTATAAATGAAAAAATGTATTTAATTTTATAATTTGGATTTTATATGAGTGTTGTAGAAGTTCACTGTTTAATAATTAAAAATTGTATAGATAAATTTTTGAAGTAAGTAAAATAGTATTCTGATTGAAAAAATGTAGTATCCTTACAAGAAGTCGGTATTATCTTGAATCAATTTTCTCAAACCAAGAAATAAAAATACTTGAGTTAAATATACATGTTCCTCGTTAGAAAACAATAAAATACTCGGTCGAAAAAGTAAATTCTAAAATAGAGATTTTTTTTATTTCTTTTCAAGAGTTATAATTTGTATATTAAAATTTAATGTTTCCTTTAATTAAGAGATGTAAATTTATTGAAACAAGACTCAAATTTAGAAGAAAAATTTTTACTTGCACCAAATTTTTTTTTTATGCGTAAATTTTATTAAATTAATTATCATTTTATTTTAAAATGTATTTTTTCTATATTCATTTTCAAAATTAAAGTAGTATAAATTAATTAAAGAGTAATTAATAACTCCATTAATTATCTCTCGCGTGATTTCTTCCCGAATTAAATAACAGAGAAGCTTACGCCGCTGCTAACCTCACTTTCTCAGCGGACTAAAAATAGCCTCTTATTCGAAACAAGCAACAGCTTCATTGAATCCGTTTATAGCTTGAGGTAAGTTCATTCACTGAATTGCTCAAGTATGAATTGGTGGTCTCTAGACCGCGCGATTGACAAGTTACGAGGTCACTAAATCTCGAGGTGATCAAGTTGCGCAAAAGCTCCTTCGGCCATCTTGAATCTTTAACGTCTTAGTTTGTTCTAATATGTGTTCTCTGTCAGATATCATACTTAATATATTTAATTGATAAATAATTTTAGGTGTTACCTGAATAGTAAGAGTGATCGGAGCGCAACATTCAGTTTGTCCATAACCTTCGACTATGAGACAGCCCAGAGCACAGCGTGCAAAAGTTAGGACGTTACCCGCCAGAGGCGCTGACCCGACAACTATTAATCTTAATCTACCGCCCATCGACTCTTGGATTTTCTTAAACACTAATTTGTCCCAAAAACTGTTGCTTCGGATTATACACTTCTTTATTTCGGCTTCCTTTGAGCTTATGCCCATGTTGAAAATCATCCTTTTGAAAAATGATGATTGGAGTTCTGCTTGGACCTGTTCAATTAAATAATTAAAGTTTTTATTAATTGTCTAGAAAAATTTCTAATTTAATTGCTTAAAAGTCGGGTCAACCCCATTTTGGGCCATAACTAGATAAAAAATTAACTTTTTCAAATTGTATTTTTAATTCTGTTCATTTTTATGGCGCATTTATGATTAAAAATTTCGTGAAAGAAAAAAATTAAGATTTCGATAGCTTCTTTGCCGTCAAAAGTTGGAAAAAATTTTGGCTCTCATATTTTTGGATAAAATTTCTATTTTACAACGGATCCTTACCAAACTCAACATACTTATTCTACAGATAGATACCGAAGTCAAGTTCGAAGATGAGCTTAATCGGTCAAGCAATTTAGAAATGCTAATGCAGGATTTCAAAATTTTCAAAATCAAAAAAATTCATATTTCTTCACATTCGTACTCGAATAACTTTTGAATAGGATCTCTGTAAAATGCATCTGAAGGCTCTTTAAATAAGCTTTAATTTGATAACCATATCATATATGTAGTCCCAAAATTATGTCCTATTTCGCTATGCCAATTATGAAATTTGCTATTGCACTCGCTTTATAGAATTTTTATTTTATTTTTTTCATTAGAAAACTTTTATTTTAATGATTACAATAAAAATCATACGCTATAATTCCATCGTAATTTTGATTAATAAGTAATAAAATGAAATCTACTTCCATTTCGGCTACCGAATGGTCTTTTTTATCTTTTTTTGAAATATTTTTTTTGTAAAGTTCATAAAAAACGAACGATTGAAAAAAAAGAAAATTGAATATCACAATTTTTTAAAAAATGTATAAATTTTTTTGCAAATTTCTAAAATTTCTTAAAGTTGTAATAATCAACTTTTTTTTTTTAATTGTTCATTTTTTTATATATTTAAAAAAAAATACATCAATAAAATCAATTAGAAATTTCGTTCAAAAAAATGAAAATTATAATGGTTGACCCACTTATAAATATTTACCAAATTTTTGAGCTTGTTTTTGAATTAGAGATAATTTTGGTCGTTCAAAATTATTTTTCAATGTTTTAGAAAGTTTTTAATGTTGGGAAAAAATTTTTACACCCGTTTTAAATGTCAATAATTTAGATTTTTATTAAAAATTAGAATAAAAAGGTCAAGAAAATTTTTTGAATTGTCTAGAATCTAAAAAGCTTCAATTTTTTGAAGTTTTGGCCTTTTTTTCTTAATTTTTTACTTCTTTCTTAATTTTATGAATCTATATAATTATTTTGAATCAAGAATTCGTTCTAGAAATTTTTTGAATCGTTTAGAATCTAGATCAAAATTTTATGGATTGTTTTAGAAAATTTTTGATTATGGAGAATATAAATTATTAAAAATTATAGAAATTTTTTTGAATTTAGAATTTGAATAGTTTCAAAATTGTATTGATTGTTTTAGGAAATTTTGGCTGATTAAAAATTAAGTTGAAACCTTCTAGAAAATTTTTAGAATCAAATAATTCCAAATTTTTGAATATTTAATAATTGATTATTAATTTATTGTTTTAAAAAAATTTTCTAGACTTCTTTTTCAACTCTCAAAAATTTCGGCAATTTATAATTTTTAACTTCCCGCTAAGAAAATCGAAGATTTTCAAAAATCGGGAAGTTATTGTTTTCACCCCGTTTTGCAAAAATCGAGTTTTCATCAGATCTCGACGTTTGAAGGTCACAGGAAGCTTTCCTGACTATACCCGCGAGGTTGTCACTATGTCTGTATGTGCGTGTGTGTGTGTGTGTGTGTGTGTGTGTGTTTGTGTGTACGTGTGTGTGACTATGTAACTCGCTTATAACTTTTGAACGACTGAACCGATCGGAACGTACTAAACGGCGTTCTAAAGAGTTCCGTCAAACTTAGATTTTCTGATAATTTGAAACGATTCGGACCGATAGATTTTGAGAAATTTTGAAAAATCTCAAAAAAAATAAGAAAAAAATCATTTTTGAAAGTGGTTTTTTGGAATATCTTTTAAACGGCTTTATCGATCAACTTCAAAAACTAATTCGCCCTTAAGCTTGAAAAACCACGCTGATCGTCGCTAATCTGGTCAAAGTCGGTTGATTTGTTCGAGAGATATCGTGAACGAAAGAAAACCAAAAAAAGTGTTTTTTTGACATAACTTCGTCATTTCTTCTCGAATCGTTTTTGATGACACAGAATAATTTCAGAACCTAAAAAACCGCGTCGATCACCGCCAAAAACGTGGAAATCGGTTGATTGGTTCGAGAGATATCCTCGATAAAATATTTGGAAACAAGTGTTTTTTTAACATAACTTCGAAATTTTTTGGAATAACTTTTAAACGGCTGCACTGATCGATTTCAAAAACTAATCAGCTATTAGCATGAAAAAATTACGTCGATCGCCGTCAAGCCGGTCAAAATTGGTCAATTCGTTCAAGAAATATCATGAACGAAAGAAAACCAAAAAAAGTGTTTTTTGGGAATTACTCCAAATTTCCTAGTTTTATCAATTCAAACTTGAAGATTCTTTATGAAACTAAAAAAATTGCGTCAAATACTGCAAACCGCGTGAAAATCGGTTGATTCATTTAAAAGTTAGTGTGGTTTGAAAATTTAAAAAATATTGTTCCATGATACGTCTATCAGACTTTTGAGCTCGAAGAGCTCAAAATAACACATAAATTGTATTTTTGAGCTCGAAGAGCTCAAAAATGTCATTAGTGCAGGTTTATGCATCTGGGTATGGAATTAGCGGGAAGTTGCACGGATGGCCTTCAGGGTCTACCGTTTTTCTAATTTTTTTTCTAATGTTCTGGAAATTTTTATTGAATTTTCTAGTAGTTTTAAAATATCTTCCGAAATTCTACAACTTTCAAAAATTATTAAAAAAAAAAATCTTTAAATCTCTAGAAAATTTAAACTTTCTAGAAACAAACTCTAAAAATTTGTTACCAAAAAATTAGACCAAAATTTTGAGCACCGAAAATTAATCAACTTTCCAGATTTCATTGACAAAAACCATTTGCTCTGTGTCCGCGAATTCTAATTATTAATGACAGATCTAAAAGGTCACGTTTGTTGTTTTTGGCAACACTAATGACAATCATAATTATTAATTAAATTAAACAATGCACACCTTGTCGTAAAGCCGATTGAGCAGCCTAGGAACCGCAGGCATAACGGTGGGTCTTAGAGCCTTCATGTCTTCTGGAAGCTGCTTGATATCCCCGCTGTAGAATCCAACAGATCCACCAACAATGTACATCCCGTTTTCACAGCACCTCTCCAGCATGTGCGCCAGGGGCAGGAAACTGATCATTACATCCTTCGAAGTAGGCCTGTGATCACCAAGTTGGAGCAAAACTGCGCAGACACCCGCCATCACATTTTGATGACTCAACATCACACCTTTCGGGTGTCCTGTGGTACCAGATGTGTAGCAAATTGTGCATAAATCGGTTGGCTTCGGCGGAATTTCCGGGTAGTTTTTCTGCGCTCCCGTTCGCTCAACATCTTCAAAGCGCAGTAGCTCCACTCCGCGGTTCTTTGCCCGCTGGATCGTCGCTGGACGTGTTTCTTTTACTACTACAAGTTTCCTCAGGCATCTAGAAATAAATTTTAGTTGCAATTCATCTCAATAAATCACTAATATAAATAATTAATACACTATAAAAAAAGCGGTGTTAAAATGGACTCATTTTAACACCGCTATGTAACACCTGTGTATTAACACCGGTGTAGCGGTGCTCTTTTGCGGTGTTAAAAATCCGGTGTAATATCGGTGTTAAACCAGTGTAATACCGGTGTAACAGTAGAATAATTTTACACCGTATCGGAGTATGAATATTACATGATCCATAAATCACAATTAATATTCAATATTTATCAAAATGAGACAAGTAACATTTATTTAAGAATTTTCAATTTATAAAATCACGCAGAAATCAATTTAATGAATGTTATACAACAAGTTAAATAGTATTTACAATATTAAATGTTTAGGAACAATATAATAATTATTTTTATCGTAACCATGATATTTCTCATAGTATAATGGATGTTTTAAACATGAAAAATCTACAGCTGTGCAAAAATAAATTATCTATATGAAAATCATTTAATAAACGTTCAAAATTGTCGTAAAATTGTTCTAAAAATGTTTCAAATTTGTTGTAAAAACACTCTAAAACTGTCCAAAAAATGTTCCAAAATTATCTCAAAAATATCCGAAAAATGTCTCAAAAGTATTCAAAATTTGTTCTCAAATAGTTAAAAAAATGTTTTAAGATTATTCAAAAAAGGTTCCACATAAGATTTAAGGACAAAATTTTAACTAAATTGCTTCAAATAAATTGCATTGATTCTAAAATTATCTTAGAAGTATTCCGAAAATCTTAAAAAAAATACTTAAAAGTTATGAAATAATTACTAAAATCCACTATTTTAGAGTTTCCGATTATCGATATGATGTCCTAAAATTGTCCTTTAATAATGGTGTTAAAGTAACACGGATCGAAAATTTACACCGAGAGAATTTCACACCATTATTTCACACTACACGGCCATTTAAAGTGCTCTGGGTCCACTTTTACATCGAAATTTTTTACAGTGTATTTATTTTAATCAAAAACTTTTATCTACTTTATATTTTATTATTTTGAACTTGCTAAATTAAATATTCACTTTTTTTTGATTATTTATCTTTAATTATTAAACATAAAAAGTTTAATTATAAAAATTGTGTTACTTAAAATATTATCAACACCGGAAAATTTATAACACCGAAAAAAAATATTTACACCGCGACCGGTGTTACTGCTACACCGATTTCGGTGATGAATTTAACACCAGAATTTTTAACACCGTACACCGCATGGATTCACACCGGTTTTTTTTTTACAGTGTATTTAAATATTTTGAAACAAGCATGAAAAATTTTTTCAAGTGATTTTGTAATTTTTTCTGCTGACCTGGGAGCTTTGTCGAGCAGCAGATTGCACTTTTTATCATCCTCGCAAATGACTAGACTAATTTCCGCTTGGTTGATGATATAGGCACAGGCGTCAGGTCCAAGTGTGTCATACAGGGGCACCACCACCAGGGAGTACGTGTAACAGGCCTGCTCGGTGAGGATCCATTCTGGACTGTTCTGGCTGTAAAGCCCGACGAGGGTTTGTGGTCCAGGAGTCAACCCATAGGCCAGGAGTCCGGAGCCAAGATTTTTTGCCCGCAGTAGCGTCTCGTTGTAGTTCAACCACTGGTAAGGCTTGTTTGGTCCGTCCCTCCATCCAAGGCACTGTCCGTTATCTAAATTCAAAAAAATTGAGTCATTTTTTGATAAATTCTCTGTATAATAACTATCTATACAGTGTAACCTCAATATAACGAATTTTTCAAAATCCCCCAGAACTGCTCATAAGAGTCTATGTAAAATATACCTTTATATTACGAATATATTTTTCGAACAAACTCAATATAACGAAAATTCAATTATGACCTTTTTTCGAGTAAAGAATCGAAAAATGAAGGTTAAGCTAATATCATTATCTTTTAATCATGTTATTAATTTCCTACACTTACATTCTATGTTTATTAGGGTGTTTCAATTTTAGACGACTTTTTTTTTTCATCGAAAAAACAGGCTGAAAACTTGCATGAAGGTGAGAACAGAAGCCTGTTCAAAGCGGAGCTCTTAATATTAATATTTAGAGGTGTCTGTCCCTAATTTTTCATTTCCCATTTAAATAACAGGAAAAAAAATTCTTTTTTAACTTCCCGCTAAGAAAATTGAAAATTTTCAAAAATCGGGAAGTTATTGGTTTTACCCCGTTTTTCGAAAATCGAGTTTTCATCAGATCTCGACGTTTTGAGGTCCTAGGAAGCTTTCCTGACTATTCCCGCGAGGGTGTCACTATGTCTGTATGTATGTGTGTGTGTGTGTGTGTGTGTGTGTGTGTGTGTGTGTGTGTGTGTGTGTGTGTGTGTGTGTGTGTGTGTGTGTAAGTATGTAAACCTCTTATAACTTTTGAACGGTTGAACCGATTTCATCGCGGTTGGTGCCATTCGAAAGGGCTTCGCCAAACTTAGATTTCCTATTAATTTGAACCGATTCGGACCGATAGATTTTGAGAAATTTGGAGAAATCTAAAAAAAAGTAGGAAAAAAAATTTTTTCTGAAGTGGTTTTTTTGGGATAACTTTTAAACGGCTCAACCGATCGATTCCAAAAACTAATCAGCTCTCAACCTTGAAAAACCACGTCGATCGCCGCCAATCCGGTCAAAATCGGTTGATTCGTTCGAGAGATATCGTGAACGAAAGAAAACCGAAAAAAGTGTTTTTTCAGAGTTACTCCGAAATTTCTAGTTTCACCAATTGAAACTTAGAAATTATTTATAAGGCTTAAAAAACTACGTAGAATGCCGCCAACCGCGTAAAAATCGGTTTATTCATTCAAAAGTTATTGCGGTATGAACATTCAAAAAATAGTGTTCTATGAAACTTCTATCATAAAGACAGCCGTTCTAAAGTTATTCAGATGTAAACTTCTAAATGTATAAAATTTTGATTATTCAAGTATTAAACTGATACAAATTAATTTATTACTGTCTTAAAAATTATTTTTATATGTAAAATTGGTTCTGATGCGCTAACATTTTCATAAGGCTAAAAAAAAAATTACTCATGTATCAAATTTTTTTTCTTCTTTATTTCATTTACTATAAGAAAATCATGACCCGAGTAGAATGAATTAAATTTTTAAAAAGTTTCACGGAATTATCAATTTATTACTCTACACGGAGAGAAAAGATAAGTTTGAAAAATCAGAAAAGTGCACGTCTCATAACGCTGATTTATCACAAAAAAATCTGGAAAACGGTTGATCTTAAAGGCCATCCCTGCAACTTCCGCTAATTCCGTATCTAAGCGCTTAAAATTGCACTTATGAGGTTTTTGAGCTCTTCAAGTCAAAAGTCTGATAAAAGTTTCGATTATTCGTTAATTCCTTCAAGAGTTATTGCACTTCGAAAGTTCAAAAAATAGTGTTCTTTGAAACTTTTATTAGACTTCTATCGATGTTGTGGATCTTTTTCATTATAATTAATAAATTGATAATTATTAATTTATCAATTATAATTAAACTAAGAAAAATCACATTAATTATAACTAGCAACCTTGCAGTCACTAATGTGACTGCCGTGACTTGTGAAATATAAAAAATTAAAATTTTGCTTTATTAAATAATGACTTTTGTTAAATTGCAATGTACTTTCTTAAATATTGACGTTTTTAGAGATATAAGCTCATCCCAATATTACACTCATCAAAAGCTTTCATTTGAGTACCCACATGTATTTTGATATAGATATATATATATATATATATATATATATATATATATATATATATATATATATATGAAAAATATATCAAAAATTCATGTGGGTACTCAAATGAAAGCTTTTGATAAGTGTATCATCAGGATGAGTTTATATCTATAATTACGTCAATAGTTAAAAAAGTACAGTGCAATTTAACAAAAGTCATTATTTAATAAAGCAAAATTTGATTTATTTATAGTTCTTAAGTCACGGGAGTTACATAGTAGTACTTTATTATTTTTATTCTGTGTAATTTTCTGCATCAAAATAAATTTTTTCAAGTTACAGAAAATTAATATTAAGTTTGTTAGTTTTTAGAATAAAAAAATTTACTAAAATGAAAAATTTTTTTTTAAATTTTAGATTATTAAAAGTATTTTTTTCCGAAAAAAAATTTTCAGAAAATTTAAGAAAAAACCTATTATTAACGAAATTAGAGTATTGAAGACTATAGAAAAATATCCAAAGAGTTCCAAAATATAAAATACAAACCTTAAAAAGATTAAAATCGTTATTCACTCCAGATTTATTAGAGTGAAAATTTTTAAACTTTTAAAATAATTCTTCTATACTGAAAAAAAAGTTTTTTTCTACCAAGGAAATGTTTCCTTATGGTTAAAAAACTGGTATTCTTATGGTTAAAATACGAAAGTTTTTTAACTATAAGAATACCGTTTTCTCACTGTCAAAAAAACTAGCCTTATAATAAAGCGTGGTATTTTAAGGTTAAGAGTACCAGTTTTTTGAAGCCAAGAAAACTCGAGTAAAAAATTTAGTATTCTAGGAGGAAAAAAATTTTTTTTTGAGTGTAAGCTGAAACCGAGCAAGCCTTTGCCGTGGCTCGTACCACAACTTTTTATTTTATTTTGGAACGCTTAATGTGTTTCTTAATAAACACGCAATAAATATTTCCGAGTTTATTTTTTATTCAAAATATAATGACTTAGTTATTTGGAAATCACGCAGATGCGGAAGGCACTTCAGGGCCACTGAATTTTAGCTGGGATGCCAACTTTTGCTAAAGCATCATTAATTTTTGTATCGTGCCATCCGCTACGAAATTTACCTCTTATCTTTTCTTACTTTGTGCAAATTTTCTAGGTTAATAATTAGTTATTTTTTTTAACTTCCCACTAAGAAAATTGAAAATTTTTAATTATTTTTATTTTTAAAAAAAGTGTCTCAGTACCAAAAAAATTGTGAAAGAAATTATTATAAAAATAAATGACATTTTTAAAAAAATTAACATGTGAAATTTTTTACTACTGGTCGTTAATATTGTTAAAAATAAAAAAAAAATAATTTATTAAAATAAAAAATATTTTTTTTTTTAATTAATTAAATAAATTTAAAAGAATTGATGTTGCAAAAAGTAAATTTTTTGTAAAAAAAAACAAAAGTTTAATAAATCGGAATCAAATATTATAATTGCTAAAAATTATATTTGGCTTTTGATCAATGACTTTGTTTTTCAATAAACTTTCAATGTATTAAACTTTAAATGTTGACGACAAGGTTACGAGATGTTAAAAAATAAAAAAAAAGTTAATAAATCATCATAACACTGAAAATAGCTGACAGATAAATAAATATATTTGTATTTATATTTTAATAAAAAATAATTTTTATTTTTATTAAATTAATTATTCGGCTTGACTTTGATTATTTTTATTGTATAAAATTAATGACATCTTCAATTAATCAGTTATTTTTTTTTTTATAATAAATTAATACATAAATAAAAAAATAAAAAGTTTCTAGTTCCTTATTTCTTGAAGAAGACAAATGATCCATTAAAAAAAAAGATCACTAATTTTCGAGTGTCTATTTTTAGAAAACGGAAAGAAAAATAAATAATGATATTTATTCAGATCTTTATTACTTTCTACTATTTTTAATTGATATTTTAATGATCTGTTATAGAATTTAACGATTTGTTACAGTAATTCTATGCGTAAAAGTTTTAAATTTTAAAAACAGACCGATAAATATTGCCTTAATTACTGAAACTATTATATTACTATTCACAACTGTAAATTTTATTTTTAACTTCCCGCTAAGAAAATTGAAAATTTTCAAAAATCGGGAAGTTATTGTTTTTACCCCGTTTTTCGAAAATCGAGTTTTCATCAGATCTCGACGTTTTGAAGTCCTAGGAAGCTTCCCTGACTATTCCCGCGATGGTGTTCGTGCGGCTGTATGTATGTGTGTGCGTGTGTGTGTGTGTGTGTGTGTGTGTGTGTGTGTGTGTGTGTGTGTGTGTGTGTGTGTGTGTGTGTGTGTGTGTGTGTGTGTGTGTGTGTGTGTGTGTGTATGTATGTATGTAAACCTCTTATAATTTTTGAACAGCTCGGCCGATCGGATCGAAATAGGTGGCGATCCAAAGAGTATCATTGCCATTAAATTTCGTGAAAATTTGAATCGATTCGCTTAGCTATATTTTGAGAAATCTCAAAAATAAAATTTTCAAAAAATCGTTTTCTTGGAATAACTTTTAAACGGCTATACCGATCAATTCCAAAAACTAATCAGCTTTTAAGCTTGAAAAACCACGTCGATTGCCACCAGTCCCATCAAGATCGGTTGATTCGTTCGAGAGTTATCGTTGTCGAAATAATTCGGAAAAAGTGAATTTTTCAAATTTCTTTAAGATTTTCGGTTCGATCAGTTTGTATTCAAAAGTATCATAGATTCTGAAAAAGTACGTGGAATACTGCCAACCGCGTGAAAATCAATTCATTCATTTAGAAATTATTGCAGTTTGAAAATTCAAAAAGTACTGTTTTATTCAACTACAATCAGCCTTTTGAGCTCAAAGAGCTCAAAAGCATAGAAAAGCTATTTCTTTGAGCTTGGAGAGCTCAAAATAACACACAAATTGTATTTTTGAGCTCGAAGAGCTCAGAAACGTCATAAGTGCAATTTCAAGCGTTTAGGTATGGAATTGGCGGGAAGTTGCAGGGATGGCCTTTAGGGTCAACCGTTTTCCAGATTTTTTTTTTTTTTTATGAAAAATAAATAAATTCTCTGTCAGTTTAAAAATATTGTCAATAAATTTTGTCTAGATTTTAATCGCAATTTTATATTAAATTTTTGTAATGTTAAAATGAACAAAATTTTGACCAGCAAACTTTTTTTTTGATATTTTTGGACATTGATTTTTGATCAAATCAATCGTTGTATTACTAAATTCTTGTAATTTATTCCCAATCTTTTTTCAAATGTGCCAAGTTTAATTAAAAAAATTAATTTGACACAAAAAAGAATTCTGAACCATAAAAAAATCATTTTGATTGATTTTTTAATCACGCAAAAAATTGATCAAAATTTGTTCGATTTAAAATCATTTTTAAAAATAAATTTTTAGCGCAAATTTTTGAACATAAAAATCTTTTTTTTGGTTCAAAATTTTACTTTTGAACCAATTAAATTTCTTTCTTCACACAAAAATTGGAATAATTAAAAAATTTATTTAATCCAAAAAAATCATTTCAGTTAAAAATTCATTTCTAATTTAAAATTTAATTTTTTTTTTTCTATTTAAGACCAAATATTTACCATAAAAATCAACTAAATTTCTTTCGCGTAAGAATTTGAATCACACCACAGTTTTAAATCTTATTTATTTAAGACCAAATTTTTAAATATAAAAAACATTTTTTGATTCAAAATTTTACTTTTGAACCAATTAAATATCTTTCTTCACTCAAAAATTGGAATAATTCAAAAAAATTTTTTATTTGATCAAAATTTACCTAATTCAAAAACATCTTAGTTAAAAATCATTTCTAATTTCTTTTTCTATTATAGACCAAATTTTTTAACATAAAAACCAACTAAATTTCTTTTTAAGACTAAATTATTGAACATTAAAATCATTTTTTGGTTCAAAATTTTACTTTTGAACCAATCAAATTTCTTTCGTCACTCAAAAGTTTTCTTTATTTAATCCAAAAAATCATTTTAGTTAAAAATTAAAAATTTCAATTTATTTTCTACTTAATACCGAATTTTTTAACATAAAAACCAACAAAATTTCTTTTACGACAAAATTTGAACCACGCCAAAGTTTCTAGTCCAAAATTTCAAATTTTATTTATTTAAAACCAAATTATTAAGCATAAAAACCATATTTTGGTTAAAAAGTAAAATTACTTTAAAATAACCAGCTAAATTTTCAAACCATGCAAAATTTGAACTAAAAAAACTTACTGGATTCTTTAGCTCCTTTGCGAAAGGAGTCATATAGTGTGCGCACATCATCGTGTATGTAGCTGACGAATTTACCTTCCTTGCTGTCCTTGTAGAACTTAGACACGCGAATGTATTCAGCTCCCTGTTGGACAAAAAGCAATATTTGATAGATAAACAGCCGATTGAGTCTTTTGGGATAACTTTTGAGTTACATAACAGCTCAACAGAAACTAATGATGCAAAGCCAAACAAAATTTCACACAATCAAACTCAAGACACAATTGCAACAAAACATAGTGCCAATTTTGGCGATAGGCATTTGTGTTACAACTAACTATTGGTATGATTAAAAACAAATCACAATAATAAATAAAAAAAAAATACAAAACAATCCAAGAGACCTTTATCGTGTCTGATTGATCGTTGGTGTCAATCGGGACGCGAATTGTCGGCAGAATACCCCCGCAAACGGGCATTTTCACTTTTTAACTCGACTATTAACGCTTTAAGTCAACGATCGTTTTAATTTTACTTATGGTGAAACTTTTGGAGGCTTGGAAACTCAAAAAATCACAAGCATCTTCGACGGCGAAGAGCTAGACGGAATCCCGTTAAAATTAAGACTTCAATCATGATTTTTTAATCCAATAATGATCAATGCGAAGTGTTAACTTGACTGTTGGATTGATAGCTGTTATGCGTTGTGGTAACTCGTGACGAGCACGGTCACGACGTCAAAAAATATTACTGCGTTGACGAAGATGCCACGGAGTTACTATTTAAATTTATAAATTCTAACGTAATGGTTTCGATGCTCGAGATTAAGCGTCGTCAGATCAGGAGGAAAGACAACTTATATCGTAAGATTTAAATATAGTCCTAGAGGTAGAGGTAGAGGCTGAATCGCTTGCGGATCAGACTGACGTTGGACCCGAGCCAGTACGTTGATAAACACACTTTCTTGGGTTTGTTGCCGATCCATGGTTAATTGGTCATCGATAGGAAGTCCGCAAGAAGGGAAAGGATCCAAGGGGTCTAATTCATCGATTGATGATTTTTGATTCAATGTTTTAAAGGCAATTTTTTTTCAAATTAATCATATGCACTTTGATAATTATTCAAAAAATTGAAAATTTATTTTTTATTCTAATTAAATTGTAAGTAAATTTTTAAAAGACTTTTTTTTTAATTTGATTTTCTTCAAATATTTCTATTGCTATTTTTTTAGTTGTTTGTTAGTAATATAATTTCAGAGTTTTTAAATCAAATCGTACAAAACAGATCAATATTTGACGCCGCATTAAACAGAGACGGCTTGTCTACTGAAAATTTTGAAACTTTTTTTCTAGAGCATTCTATTTCCTTCAAAAGTATAAAATTTTTCGTTAAACGGTTTCTAAGTTGTAAAAAAAAGGGTTCAGAACAAAAAATAAAAAATTCCGACACAGATATTAAAGATATTTCCAAATTTTTAATTTCTAAGTATTTTTATTACTATTTATCTCATTTTCTTTATGTTCATGAATCCTACATTAAAAAAAAAAGTTTTGTTCCGATACTAAAAACCCGACTAGAAATTAATTTATATATAAATCATGACTTTTGTTGAATTGCACTGTACTCTCTTAAATATTGACGGTTTTAAAGATATAAGCTCATCCCAATGTTACACTCATCAAGAGCTTTCATTTGAGTACCCACATGCATTTTTATATACTTTTCATATATTCATATACATAAATATATAAAATATATGAAAAATTGATGTGGGTACTCAAATGAAAGGTCTCGATGAGCGTAACATCGGGATGAGCTTATATCTTTAAAAATGTCAATAGTTCACATGATATTTGTAAAATTGGACAGTACTAGCTTAAATATTGATGATTTTAAAGATATAAACTCAGTCCGATGTTACGCTCATCGAGACCTTTCATTTGAGTACCCACATCAATTTTTCATATATTTTATATATTCATATACATAAATATATAAAATATATGAAAAATTGATTTGGGTACTCAAATGAAAGGTCTCGATGAGCGTAACATCGGGATGAGCTTATATCTTTAAAAATGTCAATAGTTCACAAGATACAAAGTTATTTCTTAATTATGTATCTAGAAATAGAGTATTTTCGAATGCAGCCTAAATACTTATCATAATAAATTGACTATCGGTGAGAATGAAATGAAACCTTGAAAAGGCGAAAATTCAAATCACGACCTTTGCAATGACACTAAATTTCACTAAAAAAACCGATTTTATCATATGACTATCTTGGAAACAAAATTTTTCTTATTCTCTTAATAATATAGATTAAATTTAAGAAAATTTAATTAATCATAATAATTCAATTAAAAAAAAATAAATTAATTATTAATAAAATCGTTGAATAATTGAATTTTTAATTACGTAAATCCCATTCGAGCAACTTTTTTCATACCCAAGGATCCATCCAAATTATGATATCAATTGTAATACAGCTAGGTAATTTTTCAATAAATTATAAATCAGCACACCTTTTCAATGATGTAAACAAACGAAAAATACCAGTTTTTTTATATTAAGAAATGTATATTGGATACAGAAAAATTTGGATAAAAATATTTTGTATTCTGGGTGGAAAAAATTTTTTTTTTTTTTATTATTTAAAGTGCATATAACTCCTTAAAAAAATTACTCATAGTGTATCTGTTAAAAATTCAGTGAATCACCCACCATGAGTCACAAACCATAAACCCTACGATCAGGTATCAAATTAGCATAAAACAGAAACACGATGCAGTGATAAGGGGGTTTGCCGGAGGTAATACACAGTTTTTAAAAACGCACTATGGAATTACCATGAAATTCTATAAACAAGTGATTCCCAGATCTATCGCTCACCGGAAGTAGCCTCGATTGAGCATCAAGAGGCATCAGTGGTGTTTCGGGAATCGGTTTTGTTGCATAGTATGCTGCTACTCCAGTCAGTACTAAGGCACCTGCTCCACCGATGTACGGCAAATAACTGTCTAGAGAAGCCTGAAACACTTTTCGACAAACAGCATTAACTATTATTATTATTATCAAATAATCGTATGGATTATCGCTAATCTAGAAATAATCTAACTAACATATATATATGCTAACATATATCTAAACTATATAATATTAATCCAAAATGGACTTACTTGTACGTCGCTTGTTCGATTGTTAGAATAATACTTATTATCACTAGTCCTAAAAGTACTTTTGTTATTATTATTGTTATTAATGTTATCAAAGAGTTAAAAAACGAAGGGAAGAGACGGAAGCTACGACATGTCACTGGATTTTGATTACAAAGACTGCAGGGATAACCGCACTGGTTGTATTGTTGGGGTGTCTACTGCGTCTGCGGTTCTGTGACGTCAGAAATCAATGATTGACCCTCCGGTTCATATCACCCTTAGCTATGCACCCTATACTTCGGAATTAAGGATTTCAGAGGCTTGAGTCGGTCTTTATCGGCTGTGAAAAAGTATGAAAAAAAAGTCACTACTTTATCGACAGAAGTTATATTTCATTTTAGAATAGGGAAGAAATATTTATTGTGGCACTAAATTAATTTTATGTTTTAAAACAAATCAATATAGAGATTTTTTGTGATTTAGTTGATTTAACTTTTATATATTTATTTGAAATAAAAATTTAACTCGGTTTTTGCAGAGTATTTACTGTAATAATTAAAGATTATTTTTAATAATTTATTTAATCAGTTTTCACTCACCTGTGCAAATTTAGCACCTCATCCAAGGATTCGCGAAGTAAAAATGACCTTAATCGATAGGTCTACGTTAGGTCCGGATAGGTCCACCAAAATTTTCGTTAGGTCCCTCATAGTTTTTTTACAAAAAATTTTTTTAATTTTTACTAAAAAAAAAAAAATAGCACCTCATTCTATGAAAAGCTGGTTAATTTTATCAAAATCGAATTCTTTATCGTTAGATCTGTATTGGTCTATGTTTTTTTTTTATATTAATGATTTTATTGTCGTTATTAATAATTATAAATTAATTAAAATCCGCGCATGCGCACAATGCATCTAATGCGACGGGAAATTCAAAGTATAACCGTTTTGATTTTTAGACTTTTAATAATTCAATAATTACTCAACTAACATCTGTATTTGCTGATAGTATTAATTAATTATTAACAATAAAATATACAAATAGTTTTTTCTCTACTTATTTGAGAAGCATTGAACTTTTCTTATGATATTTGCTTTCAATGAATTACTTACTTCTTACTCATTCAGTTTCTATGCAAGATATATTAATTAATTCTACTTATTTATTTTTAATTAATTAAAATTTTAATATGTCATATATACAATACAAATGATCGTATTTTAAATTTTAAAAAAGGCATTTTTTCGATATTCAATTATCTAATGGTGCCTATTTTTTTTTTTTTTCAATTGTTAGCTTCTTTTATAAATAATCACAAAAATAAAATTTTTTATTTTTTTACCTCGTCATATAAACTTGAATACTATTTTTCTCCTCGACGGAGGCGGAAAGCGGCATTTTCATTTAGCGCAGCGGGCGGAAAATTGACGCTTTCCGCTCGGAGGGGAGAAAAATTATTTGATCAACAAAACCAACGTGTCATACTTTATTTTTTATTATCTAAATGTGATCAGTTTTATTTTTTTTTATTCGTAATTAGTTTGTTTATATGACAAGTTAATTATAAAAATAATAAATACTTATATCATTATTAGAAAATTAATTAATTTATTTAGTTTTCGTATTTTTCTAATGATTGAAGATTTGAATCGACTGTGTTTCGCGCGCGTTAACCCAAATAGCCAATCAATGAGTAAGGAATTCAAATAAAACCAATAAAAAATAGAAAATTATAGTTTTCAAAATTTGATACTTTATTAACTTAATTTTAAAATTGGTAACATTTTTTTTCATACAAATTTGTATCAGCTTGCTTACTTTTGGCTAATAACTCACTTCTTCCAAGCATGAAATATAAATTGAAATGATTTGATTAGTGTTACTATCTGTATCTAATTAAAAAAATTAGGAAAACGGTTGACCCTAAAGGCCATCCCTGCAACTTCCCGCTAATTCCATACTTAAGCGCTAATAATCAACGAATATAAACTTTATATGAAAAAATTTTGACTGATTTAATATACTAAAAATACTTACACTACTCTTGGCGTTATTGACATATTTATTATTTTTTTATTTAATCTTAATTATTTTATTTATTGGTTACAAATAAGCCAAAACACGTGGTCATTAACTTTAAACTACTTACATATGTAATGATGTTATATAAGATCATTACTGTTCATTAAGCAGTAACAGAGTCTACAAGCTGTAGCATAAAAGGTTTCAACATTGTAAACTCAAATAATTATTTTTACTACTGATATGTCGGCAAAACATGTCAGTTGACGTTTTAGGCGAAATAAGAAAAAAATTAAAATAACGTAAATATTATTTAAATATATTATTAGTAAACAATATAAAATATATCAAAATTGCATGTGGATACTCAAATCGACCCGAGTCGAAATTTTTTTTCGCTTAAAACCCATTTTAACCTGGGATAGTCTAATTCAGGGTGAAACAGAATGAAATAGGTTTTAAGAAATAAGGAACTGCATTGATACTAAACCCCGTTTCACTCTGGTAACGTCTACTTAAGTCCGTTTTCAGACGAGTTAGGTTGAAGAAGGTTCTTAATAAAACTCTGTTTCACTCTTTTAGCGCCTAGCTGGGATTGCACGATGTATACGATTTTTTGTTTCTCAGACGAAAAAGTGTCAGGCAGGGTTTTATTAAAACCTATTTCAACCTAGTTCAACCTTAATAGCCTAAACTGGTTATATTCATAGTAAAAAAAAAGAAAAAATTATCATTTAACTGTTGGTTACTTCATGTTATTATTTGCATGACTGTTAAGGTAATGATAACTATTAGTGACGTTAATTTATAATTATACAAGAATAATGATATCGAAATGAAGACAGAAGAAACGACGAAGAAAACACAAATTTCTGTTGAAAAAAACTCAGCTTTACTGGGATTCGAAATCGAGACCTCACGATTACGAAGCAAGACTGGATCCCCTCTGCTACTCGAAGACTAGTCATACAGTAGAAATATTTGTTTCCATTTAAGCTACAACTGACAAAATTAAAATTAACTCATGTGATTAAATATTATTATTATTTCTTATGTCATGGTAAATATTACTGTGATTATTATTATTAATTTTACAACGCTGCTTACAAAGTGCTTAAAAAATTTCATCGCGAAAATTGCCTAAATTTTTAACTTCCCACTAAGAAAATTGAAAATTTTCAAAAGTTGGGAAGTTATTGGTTTTACCCCGTTTTTCGAAAATCAAGTTTTCAACGGATGTTGACGTTTTGAGGTCCTAGGAAGCTTCCCCGATTGTTTCCGCGATGGTGTCCGTTTGTCTGTATGTATGTATGTAAGTATGCATGTAAGTATGTATGTGTGTGTATGTGTGTATCGCGATTGGCGTTATTCAAAAGGGCTTGATCAAACTTAGATTTTGAATATAATTGGGACCGATTCGAACCGGTAGATCTTGAGAAATTTAAAAAAAACTACAAAAAAATTTTTTTCAAATGTGTTTTTTTTTTAATAACTTTGAAACGGCTTCATCGATCGATTTCAAAAACTATTCAGCTGTTAACATTAAAAAACCACGTCGATCGCCGCCAACCCGGTCAAAATCGGTTAATTCGTTCGTGAGTTATCGTTGTCGAAAGAAAACCGAAAAAAATGTTTTTTCGGAATTACTTCGAAATTTTTCGTTTAATCAATTTAAACTTAAAGATCCTTTATGGGGCTTCAAAAGCTGCGACACAAAAATTATATTTTTGAGCTCTTCGAGTTCAAAATGTGAAAAACTGTGCTATTTGTTCATTCTTTAAATTTTTAATTTGGCAAACTATTCTTTTTAGCAATTAGGTCAAATTTTTAAGTAGGAAAACTTGATCTTTCGTATATTTTTAAATTATTCTTGCACAAACCATAATTTTTTATTTAAAGCACGAAAAATATATACACATGAATAGTTAAATAGTTAAAATATCTGAAAATTATTTCGAAAAAATTCTGGAAGAAATTATTTTTGAAATTTTTATAAGGTATAATTTTGTAACATATCGTTCGATTTTGATTTTTAAAACGGTATTCAAAGTAGTTTTTAGAGTAGTAATGAAAAAAAAATCTGTATATACGGGTTTATGTTGAAAGGTTAAAGAAGCCCGGTAATTATTTTCGAAAAATATCAAAAAAATTTTTTTGTAAATTTTCAACCAGCTGTAACTTTTGGACGCGTCGATCGATTTTAATTTTCCAAATGGTTTTCAACACAGTTTTTAAAGCGAAAAAAGTGGATGTCCGGGCAAATATCGTTTGGTTAAGAAATTTAAATGTTATGTCGAAAAAATACTGAGAAAAAAAATTTTGTGAATTTTTAAACAAATATAATTTTTGAACGCGTCGTTCGATTTTAATTTTTAAAAAAGCATTCGACGCAGTTTATTAAGCATAAAAAATTTATAAATGGTTTTATTGTGATTTTTTCGCACGTTTTACTGTAATACATTTTCAAAATAATGATAATAATTTTTATTACTCTTATTTATTTTGAAAAATGTATAAAGTTTTAATCTCTGTTTCACCCTAGGAAGCCTACGCGATAAAATTCTCATTAAACCCCAGCTCACTCTTCTACGACCTGAATTTAGACGAATAAGGTTTAAACAGAGTTTTAAAATTTGAACTAAACCCCAACTCAATACTCCTCACCCTGATGCAAGACGATTT
Organism: Cotesia glomerata; assembly: GCF_020080835.1. Taxonomy (NCBI): domain Eukaryota; kingdom Metazoa; phylum Arthropoda; class Insecta; order Hymenoptera; family Braconidae; genus Cotesia; species Cotesia glomerata. The sequence goes on from NC_058164.1 coordinate 23,502,067, forward strand.
AGGTTGAAACAGAATCTTAAAATTTAAACTAAACCCCAACTCACTATTCCTCACCCTGATATAAGACGAGTTAGGTTGAAAAAGGTTCTTAAATTAGAGCGGCATATGTCTACATTAAAGGAATCAGGCTCTACTAGGTTGAACTGGGGTTTTAAAATTTCGACTCGGGGAAGCTCTTTATGAGTGTATTATATCAGGATGAGTTTATATTTTTAAAAATGTAAATAAATAAGAAATTACCTTGTATCTTGCAAACTATGGACATTTTTAAAGGTATAAGCTCATTTAAGTGCTATTAATTAATCATTTAGAAAGCAGTTCATGAATTAATATATTTTTCTATTGAATTATTAAAAGTCGAAAAATCAAAACGGGTATACATTAAATTGTGCGCCGTATTAGATGCGATGTGCGTATGCGCAGATTTTAATTAATTTATAATTATTAATAACGACAATAAAATCATTAATATAAAAAAAAAACATAGACCAATACAGACCTTACGATAAAGAATGCGATTTTGATAAAATTAGCCAGCTTTTCATAGAATGAGGTGCTATTTTTTTTTTTTTTTTAGTAAAAATTAAAAAAATTTTTTGTAAAAAAGCTATGAGGGACCTAACGAAAATTTTGGTGGACCTATCCGGACCTAACGTAGACCTATCGATTAAGGTCATTTTTACTTCGCGAATCCTTGGATGAGGTGCTAAATTTGCACAGGTTTTTCACTCACTCAAATTGCACTGACAAGTCTGGAGATTACTAACAACAGTTCTTAAACCAAAGTAATGAAGAAGTACTTGGTCCATATATATATATATGAAGTGCAGAACTTGGACTTTAAACTTACGAAGATAAAGAGATCTTCATGAAGCATCAGATGATAACCTAGTAGGTTATTGCGCGGTATAAAATTATGTTCTTTATGATTTTATTTGGCATAAAAATTAATCGGCCTGATTCAAATATCCGAAATGAGCAACTTTAACTGTTTCATCATCAATTACGACAGTTGCAGGACTACTTCAAGGAAAACAATGAATTGATTGAGACAAGAGATAAAATTTTTGAGCCAAGAGATTTTCATTAAACCAAGAATTTTTTTTCTTGGCTTAAGAAATTTATTGTTTTTCTGATTAGGAAATTTTTTTCGCTTGAGTCAAGCTAACCTTTTTATAAACTGCAACTGCAGTCTCTGTAATTTGCAATTTAAGACCTTAGAAATGAAGCTTAGTTCGATTATTTCACAAAATCTTGTTAAATAAATTTTTTTTTGGGCTAGGGCCCCAAAAAAAAGTTCATCAAATTTTAGAATGATTTCTTTGAACGAACATTATAAAAATAGCGAAGTTGCAAAATTTGAAATCATGATTCTGCATAGAACGCTTCCTACAGAAGGAATTTCGACCAAATTTACATAAAAAATTAGGAAAACGGTTGACCCTAAAGGCTATCTCTGCAACTTCCCGCTCCATATCTGCCCGACTAGAAATTGAAGTGAGGAATGCCGAAGAATTAGTGAGGGGCAAGTTTGGCTTGCCTAACTTAGGCAAGCCTAATTTGCGCCTTCTTAAATCCACGTTAAGCAAAACGAAGATTGGCATGCCAAATTTGCATGTAATTTGGGACATCTATGGCAAGCCGAACTTCGGCAAATCTTTGGAATGCCTGACTAGCTGGAAGTAACGATAACCAAAGATTTGCCAAAGTTTGGCTTGCCATAAATGTCCCTAATTACCTTTAAGTTTGGTAAACCGAACTTTCGTAAACCTTTGGATTTTATAATTTCCTGTAAGTTAGGTATTCCAAACATTCGCCAAACTTCGTCTTACCATAGATGGCCCCAATTACTTTTAAGTTTGGCAAACCGAACTTCCGTAAACCTTTGGATTTTATAATTTCCTGCAAGTTAGGCACTCCAAACGTTTGACGAACTTCGGCGTTTCTTGCCAAAGTACTCTAAAACGGAGTGGGAGAAGATATTTGGCTTCAAGTCTTTCCGAAGTTAAGCCTTTTAGTTTTATACATATAAAAGTGTGTATTTATGAGAGTATTTGTGTATTGTACATATAAACATGGTGTCTCATGTATCCGACTAGAAATTTCAGTGAGGCATATGCTGAAGAACCAATTCGGGGCAAGTTTGGCTTGCCTAACTTAGGCTTGCCTAGGTTGTACCTCATAAAAACCAAGGTAGGCAGAACGAAATGTTTGGCTTGCCATATTTGAACGTAACTAGGAAAGTTTCATGGATTCCTTAAGTCTGATATATCATGGGAACGCCGAACTGGTTTCAAGTAACGATAACCTGAGTTTTGCTAGTTTGGAGCGAACTTGGCTTTTCAAACTTAGGCTAGCCCAATTCGAATCTTATTTGTTTTAAATTAGGCAAGCCGAACATTGGTTGTGCTTATAAGTATCTTGAAGTAAGAGGTCGCTCATCATCGGCGTAGCGTCGCGGTATGGTATAGGGCCCTCGTGCGTCGGGTACCGTGTTCGAGTCTCGCGTTCGACATGTACGATTTTTAATAATTAATAATTACTAATTATAATTACTATTAAGGCGAGTGTGAAGTAAAGTTAAGTGTTATGTGTGATTAGTGTATCTAACTCCTCCATCATCTCCTTCCCCCTTGACTTATCAAATCTACCAATCATAAAAACCTCTTCACATAAAAAAACGCTCCAAAAAACAAAAAAAAAATTTACAGAAAAAATAAAATTAAATAATAAAAATCATACTAAATAAAAGCAACAAAGAATTTGTTTTTTTTTTATTCATGAAATATTTAAAAAATTTAGTCCTAAATTTAATATTTATACTTAAAATAGTAAAAGAAGATAAAAAAATAAGCATTTGTTATTATTAATTTTCGCTTGATAATAAAAAAGCTAAAAATCAAGAAAGAATTAGATTTGGATTCTTCGTTGCGAATTTGGTTTCCAAACTGCAACCTAATCAGGAAGCCAAGTTAGGCTGAGCCTCGCAACTGCGTTACATTCCAAACTTCGGCCTGGTTTGGATGCCTCACTTACTGCAAGTTTGGAATTCGGCATGCCTTACTTGCGCCAAATCACTGCCTCACTGAAATTTCTAATCGGGTGACGCTCTTCAAGCTCAAAAGTCTACTAGAAGTTTAATAAAACAGTATTTTTTGAATTTGCAAACCGCAATAAATTTTAGTGAACTAACCGATTTTCACGCAGTTGGTAGCATTCAATGCAATTTTTCTAATTTTATGATAAACCTTTGAAGACAAATTGTTTAGACCGGAAATTCCGGTGTAATTCGAAAAAAATCACTTTTTTTCGTCAACGATAACTTACGAACGGATTTACCGATTTTAACCGGCTTGGTGGCGATCAACGTAGTTTTTTCTATGTTAAGAGCTGATCAGTTTTTGGAATCAATCAGTAAAGCCATTTAAAAGCTATTCCAAAAGAACCACATTTAAAAACACAGACACACACACACACACACACACACACACTGTAAAAAATTTTTTTTGACTCGGTGGGGTGTTAATGATTCGGCGCACTAAGTGTAATGTTAAATTTGAACGGTGTAAATGTTAAATTTTACACCACCAAGCGTGTAATTGTATTTCCTGAAAATTTCTCATTAATTAATTTGATTGTTTAGTTACAGGCTTGTACGATATTAGATTATAAATATAAACATGTAGAAATAAATATTTAAAAGTTTGTTTGTTTTTTTTTTTATATATTATGCTATTTTACGGAGTAAAATCATTCCAACGTAAATCAATAAATTGGTAAAACCAATAGCTTCCCGATTTTTGAAAATCTCCAATTTTCTTAGCAGGAAGTTAAAAATTGCTAGTCCTTTACTTTTTACAAGACAATTTTTCTTTTCTCAAAAATTACTCCATATTTTCATAGATCGACTACAATAAAATAGACAAACAGTCTAACAAAATTCACTTAATCACATCAGTTGGATACTGAATTAATAAAATAATCCTCAAGCGGACCAAGTAAAAATCTGCTCCGGAACACTTCAAAGGCAACACTTTGCCGATAAGAAAAAATTCCACGGTCAATTGGTTTCTATTTAGAGGCAGCGTTAAATTTGGAATGATCGGAAGATCACTCAGTTCCTCTTAGTAGCCAGCTCTGGTACCAGCACAAAATACATCTTAATTCAACAAATTTATTAATTATTAATTATCATTCAATACCAATGGTAGTGACAGTGCAGTGTTGGTTGGTAACAATTACCGGACTCCTGGCATTGTTCCTCTGGAGGTCCTGGCCTGTTTTTGACCAGTCCAGTTTCAGTGCAAAAGTCACGAAAGCCTCCATCCAAGTGGACATTTCAGTGGCACAAATTCCTCCCTTGAGTTCAAGATTCAACGTATCATCGCGCTTTCGCAGTAAAAAATTCCGCGGGCCTGTTTCTAAATACATGCTAGAGCTTTACCACCGAAGACCTAGTGCAGACATAGTGCGAGCTCTTCAACCTCTCCATGTATCTGCGCCGGTGGACAATTTTCCACTTTTTCGGGGAAGAATTCTTGAGTTTCGGCTTCCACCTGCTAATCCTGCAGAAAATCTCGAAGCTGCAGAATTATTGGGCACTGCGGGGATGATTCTGAGAGTGATGATGCTCAACAATCATATCGAGGACACACGGTAAGATATATAATGATATCTAAATAAAATTTCTTACGGTAAATTTTTGACTTTTCATTCAAAAACTTGAAGCTAAACAAAGTTACGACGAAAAAGAAGTTTTTTTCCACCCCGGAAATGTTTCCCTCCATTATAGAAACTGTTATTCCTGTGTGGAGAATTCCAAAGTTTTTTTCCTACACTAAAAAGTACAGTGGTTTTTAAAAAACTCGGTTTCTTCTTCAGCAAAATACCTAAATAAAAATATGGCCGACTTAACTCCATTTGACACAGATGCAAAGGATGTCTTTATAATATTGTGGATCTTTTTCATTATAATTAATAAATTGATAATTATTAATTTATCAATTATAATTAAATTAAGAAAAATGACATTAATTATAACTAGCAACCTTGCAGTCACTAATGTGACTGCCGTGACTTGTGAAATATAAAAAATTAAAATTTTGCTTTATTAAATAATGACTTTTGTTAAATTGCACTGTACTTTCTTAAATATTGACGTTTTTAGAGATATAAGCTCATCCCAATGTTACACTCATCAAAAGCTTTCATTTGAGTACCCACATGTATTTTGATATATTTTTTATATATTCATATATATATATATATATAAATATATAAAATATATGAAAAATTGATGTGGGCAATCAAATAAAAGGTCTCGATAAGTGTATCATCAGGATGAGCTTATATCTTTAAAAATGTCAATAGTTCTCAAGATATTTGTTAAATTGCACTGTAATTTCTTGAATATTGACGTTTTTAAAGATATAAATGATCTTATATCTTGTGAACTATTGACATTTTTAAAGGTATAAGCTCATCCCAATGTTACACTCATCAAGAGCTTTCATTTGAGTACCCTCATGCATTTTGATATATTTTTCATATATTCATATATACAAATATATAAAATATATGAAAAATTGATGTGGGTACTCAAATGAAAAGTCTTGATGAGTGTAACATTGGGATGAGCTTATATCTTAAAAAATGTCAATAGTTCACAAGATACAAGGTCATTTCTTAATTATGTATCTAGAGATAGAGGATTTTCGAATGCAGCCTAAATAATTATCATAATAAATTGACTATCGGTGAGAATGAAATGAAACCTTGAAAAGGCAAAAATTCAAATCACGACCTTTGCAATGACACTAAATTTCACTAAAAAAACCGATTTTATCATATGAATATTCTGGAAACAAAATTTTTCTTTTTTTCTTAATAATATAAATTAAATTCAAGAAAATTTAATGAATCATAATAATTCAATTAAAAAAAAAATTAAATTAATTATTAATTAAATCGTTGAAAAATTAAATTTTTAATTACGTAAATCCCATTCAAGCAACTTCTATCGTACCCAAGGATCCATCCAAATTATGATATCAATTTTAGTACAGCTAGGTAATTTTTCAATAAATCATAAATCAGCACAACTTTTCAATGATGTAAACAAACGAAAAATACCAGTTCTTTTATACTAAGAAACGTATATTGGATATAAAAAAACTTGGATAAAAATATTTTGTATTCTGGGTGGAAAAAAACTTTTTTTTCAGTGTACGCTTTGTATTAGTACACATATATCAGTAATACCGTATGTAACAGAAATATTAAAAACTGCAACTTTGAAGGTTTCGAGGATCACGAAAAGAAGAAACCTGGAGAGCATTCAACGTTACGGACGCAGTAAAGATGACATCAGGAGGATCACTGAGATTCTTGGTCCGTGGTAGAATTCGCGGAAGGAAGATCATGGAGAGCTACAGTCCGATTCTTGTGCTAAGTTACACCAAGCCGTCCAAAAACAGAAAGCGTCGATCGGTGGAAAAAGAAGAGGATAGTCCAGTGGTGTGGTCAGACAACAGACGTCGGCGGAGGAACCCCTGCAGAAGACGTCCCCTGTACGTAAATTTCGCGTCGATCAACTACGATGAGTGGATCGTCGCTCCACCGGGGTACGACGCTTATCAGTGTGTAGGAAAGTGTCTGTTCCCCTTTGGGGATCATCTCAGTCCAACGAAACATGCGATTGTCCAGGCTCTGGTGTCGGGAGCGGTTCAGGGTGTGGATGGCTCGAAACCTGTTGGACGTGTCTGCTGCGTTCCGACGCGATTGGCGCCTACTAGTCTGCTTTATCTAGACGCCAGTGGAACGCTCACTTATCAGTATGGGTATGAAGACATGGTTGTTGTGGAATGCGGGTGCCGATGAACTCATTACCCTATCAAAAAAAAATCCATATGGGAAATCAGCTTGGATTCCCAGATGGCGTTTTTGGATAGATTCCCATATGGTTTCCTATAAAAGAATCCAGGGTAGGATCCTACATAGATTCCCGTATTAATAAGGCGAAAAAAAATTTATTTAAACAGTTAAAAATAATTATAAGTTATTGCTATTAATTAATTAATTATTAATTGAAATTAATTTTGAAAAACGGATTTTGTAATTTTATCTAATGAAAAAACTGCTAGCGTCTGATGGACTCGAACCCGGTACCTCATGGTCGACAGTCTTCTACGCTACTCACTGGTCTAAATCACGTTCTTACAAGATCTATGTTTATTACACTAATATAAATTCACTATAGGAATCCATACTTCCGATGTGGATTTCCCATACAGGAATCCATGAACCCACAGGTTCCTATGTGGATTACTATAGAAATTCATGTTTTCTATGTGGATTTCCCATATAAGAATCCATGTATCCAAAGGCTCCTATGTAAATTCCTATGTGGATTTTTTATGTAGGATTCCATAAACCCACAGGTTCCTCTGAAGATTCTTACACGGAAAGAAAATTATACGAAAAATTACGATGAAAACATCGTAATTTTTAGTATAGGATATTGTAGTGCCGGACCAGAACTCAAATATCATAATTTATACGATGCAACATCGTAAATTTTTAACTTTCCGCTAAGAAAATTGAAAATTTTCAAAAATCGGGAAGTTATTGGTTCTACCCCGTTTTTCGAAAATCGAGTTTTCATCAGATCTCGACGTTTTGAGGTCCTAGGAAGTTTCCCTGACTATTCCCGCGAGGGTGTCACTATGTGTGTGTGTGTGTGTGTGTGTGTAACTTTTGAACGGTTAAACCGATTTCATCGCGGTTGGTGCCATTCGAAAGGGCTTGGCAAAACTTAGATTTTGAATACAATTTGGACTGATTCGGACCGATGTATTTCGAAAAATCTAAAAAAACTGTAAAAAAAATTTTTTCAAAAAGTGGTTTTTTTGAAATAACTTTTAAACGGCTTAATCAATCAACTCCAAAAACTAATCAGCTTTTAACATAAAAAAACCACGTGGATTGCCGCTAATCCGGTCAAAATCAGTTGATTCGTTCGAGAGATATCGTGCAGGAAAGAAAACTCAAAAAAGTGTTTTTTCGGAATTACTCTGAAATTTCTAGTTTGACCAATTGAAACTTAATTATTCTTCATGAGGCTTAAAAAACTGCGTAGAATGCCGCCAACCGCGTACAAATCGGTTCATTCATTCAAAAGTTATTGCGGTTTGATAATTCAAACAATAGTGTTCTATGAAACTTTTATCAGACTTTTGAGCTCAAGGAGCTCAAAAGCATAGAAAAAGTATCTTTTTGAGCTTGGAGAGCTCAAAACAACACACAGATTGTATTTTTGAGCTCGAAGAGCTCAAAAACTTCGTAGGTGCAATTTTAAGCGCCCAGGTATTAACGGAATTAGCGGGAAGTTGCAGGGATGGCTTTTAGGGTCAACCGTTTTCCTAATTTTTTTCGTAGAATTGTACTGTTCAACCTTACGCACAGTTTTATACACTCAAAGAAAAATTACGATGTTGCTATAATAATATTTTTTCTCACTCAAATTAAAAAGAAGTTTCGGTCACCTAAAAAATAATTCTGAATCACCGAGAAATCGAACCAAGTTTTCTCTCCGTCACAAACCCAAGGTTTATCCTCTTACGCTATCTGAGGAAATATCCAAAGTTCTGTTCAGTCACACAACACACCCTTCATTACAGTAGTTGGTCATCTTTCGGTGGTGGCGTCGCAAATTACTGGACTCTGTCTCTCTTTTATTAAAACGTATAGTATGCGTGCTCATTCACTTGCTCTTACAGAAAAAAAATTTACTAAATAACATCGTAATTTTCAATAATTTAAATTGTATTTTGTAGACGACAGCATGGTAAGAATTTTTATATTATTTATTACTTATATTATTTGTGATAATTACAATGTTAACATCGTAAAAATTCATGAGTTAATAGTAATTTTCGAATTATAAAATCATAGAAGTCAAGATATTGAAAGACTAGTCTTGGATTACGATTTTACTATTGTAATTTTTCTTATGAATTTTTTTTCCGTGTATATGAATCCATACTTTCTATGGGTTTCTATAAGAATCCATCCTTCATATGTGGATTTTCCATATAGAAATCCATGAATTCGCAGGTTCCCATGTGGATTCCTACAGAAATACTTCCTATGTGGATTCCTATACGAATCCATACTATTCATGTGGATTTTTTTGGTAGGGTAATTTATTTATGGAACATCTATTGTTTAAGTAAAATATAGGTAAAGTGACTAGATTAAATTTTTACGTCATAAAATTTTATAAACTTTCGTAACACTTTACTATATATTATAAAATTCTTTTCAGGAAATTTATTGAAAAATATTTGTAAAGGTAAAAAAATTTTTTGTATGTCCTATTGCTATTAGCAATACAAAGTATTATTATTTACATCTCATGTTATCAAATAGATCGAAAAATTGTATAAGAACTATCATGTTAAAACAATATACACTATTTCCAATTGTATAATATCAAAGTGGCCTCGTTATTATTTCAATCAATAAACAATAAAATTATTGAGGAAGTACTAAACATCCTGCGATGAATAAATAAAAAACTGAATTATTAAATCAATTATTAAATCTATTGCATTATATATTGTACAGTAAAAAAATGACAACAATAAACAAAACACATCAACATTCATCCACAATCTCACACAATTAATTGTTCAATCTAACTATTCTCACAATAGAAACATTCACTAACTAAACACCTTTGAGCACATCTCATTATTTTTCCTATTAAGTAAATAAGACCTCGCTGGCGATGGCACAACACTCCTTTTGGTCTTCCTCAGCTTATGCCTGCTCCCAGGTATCCTCTCAATCTTATAAACCTGGTGCTTGACCGCAGTTTCAGGCTGCATCAGCCTCATACACAAACTAACCGGCCCGGAAAAGTCAACATCCGTGGAAAGTTCCAATTTGGGTTCCACAGTAACCGCGAATTCCGCGGAACTCTGTACAAACTCACTCCTAACCTTGGAACCGCCTCTAACAGCGATTCCAGCGGCCATTTCTACCAGCGATTGTGCGGTTCTGGACCACAAGCTGAGTTGGATCTGTCCCGCTAAGTCAAAGCTGACCGCTCCCTCTATCTCAATCTCCGCTACGAACCCCGAAGCTAGAGCTGTCATCTCGCGGTACTTGTGCAAGTTAGCAATGGCCTGAAACGCAGGAGTCCTGTCTGAGGCAGTTCCGGACCACACGTGGCCCATTAATTCGCTTTGTCCCGTGAAGAACACAAAGGGCCTGATTCCCACTCCAAGGAAGCCCAGTTCCATTCCAGCAGTGGCCAGTTCATACTCCTCCGACTCATCATTGGAAGAAATAAAGGAACCAAGCCCGCCAGCGAACAATCCCAGAGAAAACAGAGCTTGTTCATCGGTTGCAGTTTGCATGACAACATCAACGATTCCACGCTTCAGGAGTCCAGAATTGACTTCCTGGACGGTTACTAGTGACCCATTGCTAGCAAATGACTTCAAAAACGGCCTTGTGAACGCAGTACTCAGTCCTTTGTGTGCCAGGACGTTGTAGTTCTTCAGCCTCCAGGCTTCCAAGGCTAAAGCTGTTTGGAGCTTGTCGTTGAACTCTGGACTCTTCTCCGCTAACTGGTCCAGCCGCTGGCTGAGGTACCTTCGGACTTCGAACATTGGATCTTGGACACTTAAATACTCTAGGAACCCACGAAGATCTTCAATGGCTGGATCGTTCTCCAGGAGGACGTCAGCAGCGATTGTGCGAACACTACTGTCTCTCTTAGGCCCGATTTGGTAGAAGGCTCTTGTAGCTGCAATTTTTACCTCACTTGTGATGGTTCCAAGCGATTTGATAGCCAGCCAGGCTGCGATGCTAGTGGACTTGGTTCCGTTGACAGCCAGGTCTAGAAGAACTGGAATAGAATTCTTGCTCTTGAGATTTCTGAGGGCTCGGAGGAACTTCTGACGACACTCGTCGCTGCTGCAGGTGTCCAAACCTACTTCCAGGCTTATGCGAACTGATTCGGTGATGACAGGGTCATTGAGCTGGCGGGCCATTGCTCCGGCGGTGAGAGCGTAAGTTTCAGAGACTTTGTCGTTTTGGAGAGTCTCCTCGGATTTCTTGAGCACGGAGTTGATGATGTCTGGGTAAGGGTGAGGAGACACTGAGAGCGCCCAGAGATATCGCTCGGTTTCCTCGCCGGAGTCGTCGGACCGCAGGACCTTCATTGCTGCTTGGTGCGTTGCAGGGGTGGATGCTGAGCCCAGAAGATCTAGCAGCTGGGGTTTTAGGGTGAAGTACTTAGGACTCTTTAGGATCTTCACTAAGTCTTCGGCGGTGGATTCGCGGACCAAAGGGATCAGTTTTAGGAAGGCTGCTGCGGATCTTGCGGTTCCGAGAGATGAAGTTTCTAAGGCCTCGCGGTTCTCTTCGATCAGTTTCTCCAGCTGGAAGGAAGAAGGAATTAAATGCTAGAAGTTTGATCAATTTTAAAGAACTTGTTTCAATAAGTGGGCCCTAAACTGGTTCAAAGGAGTAACTACTTTTTGGTTTTCAAAATCTTCTTTAGAATACTTTCAGATAGAGTGACCTTGAAATATTGATATTAAGAGATTCGCTTTCAACTAGCATCGCCTTTTTTGAGCTTTTTTCTTATAGTATAAGGTGACAGCTATAATTAAAAAAAAATTTTTTTTAATCTATCAATTTTTGGCGGAGTGATAGCTTTACATTATAAAATGTTCTAGTGAACTCTCTAATAGCGAGAAAATTAAACAGCAATACGCCACCTGTCGGGTGTTTTAGACACTAACTTCAATTAAAAATTTATATATGGCCTTTTCAGACCATATCGGGCTTCATATACACGGTAAAAATTAAACTGTGATAAATGATAGTCGATTTATAATAAGTAATGATCAACTGAAAAAAATTACCATTTCAAACAGTAAATTCGTGATTTTAATAATCACTTTATAATATTTATTATTTAAATGCTACAATTTATTATTTACATGGAAGAAAATACTATTTCAAACAGTAATATTCGCTATGTGAAAGGCGAAAATGTTAAAGTATAATAATTAAGAATTTTGACTTTGATATTTATCATTTCGTTCCTAAAAAATGATCGCATGATATGTAAAAAATATAAACTACAGTTACTAAATTTTTTATATAAGCAACGTCAATATTTGCAAAGTAAAATAGTAAATTTTAAACGCAACGCTAAAAATCAAACTATAATTATTGATTTGCTACGACTGGTAAAATATATATTTTAAGAGTAGAATTTTTACTGTTTCAAATGTTAAATTCTCCGAGTGTGAGACCTTCCCCTTCTTCTCATTGTATAGACTATATATTGAAACGGCAATTTTTACTGTTTGAAACTGTAATTTTTTAAGATGAGAGAGTCGTTATTTACTATAGTGACAGCTACTAATCACATTTTCGATATTAAATTACAAATTGTGGCTTATACACTTTCTACATTAAGTTCTATAATATTTACATTTGTGCCACCCCGATGTCCGCTGTACTGTTTGAAACTATAAAAAATAACCGGAATCCGAGTAAATTTTACCCCTGATAGCCACCTCATACTATAAGTTCTTGTAGTCAAGTGATTGCAGATAAGTAAGCGACAAGTTATCGTTCAGTTAACGTCAAGTCCACAAATGTCCATCTTCATATGCAAGTTTACAATAAGAAAGTACCGAAATTTGATAACAAATTATCTATAAGCTTATAATAAACTTGAATAGAAAATTTCGGTCAATTTAACGGCAATTGTTTCAATTCAATTTGTTGAACATATAAAGAATATATAAAGTTGACCGTACCTTTACGATAACTTGTAGATTAACACTTCTTGCCAACCTACTTTTCGTCAAGTTATCTATAATTCGCGGCACTAGGTTATCTGAAAGTTATAATATGAGATGGCTATCAGGGACAGTTTACTTTTTTCTATGTACTCACCTGTCCTACATGTTCTTAAGGATTTTTTTTCTTATTTCACAGAAAGTATTTCAAAGGCAATTTTGAAAAACAAAATAAAGTTACTTTTTTAAATCAGTCTGGGCCCATAACCTGTAGATATATTCGCTATAATACTTACAGTGACGCATCCAGATTCAGGACACGAAACGGCCTCCACTTCTAACCCAATTGTAACTTCCCTGAACCCTGGTTGCAAATGAGCCATCGCTTCCTTTACATTGGCAGCATTAACCTTCTTAACCACGTTGTTCCCCGGAATTTCTTTGAGAATCCTCTGCGAAGTCACAGTGGCTCCAATTTCAGGCTTGACTCTCAGCGTGACCTCATGCTGCTCGAACTCTTCAACGGCGATCGGAAGGACCGCGGCATTCAACTTGTAATCCGCGACTCTTGAGCTCAGGACGTCCACCCCCATGATGGGGCTCGGGTGTTCTTTCTTGACCTTCAGATCCTGCTCGCAAAATTTCTTGGTCTTCCTGACCGAGTTCGGGCCCGTTGACTCGTAAGTTACATTGCACTTTCCTGAGGCGTCTTGCTCCAAGTAATCTCCGTCCAGGACCCGGTACTGCAGTAGGCTCGCCAATCCTCGCTTCAGGTTCAACGAGGAACGCGTTTCATCCTGTCCGGCGTACAATTTTTTGATAATTCCGTGCTTCCAAAGAGCGTAGATTGGTTTTAGGGACACGTCATCAAGTTTTGATTTGTGCTCGACGAAGCCCTCGGGTTCCGGCGCTTTGCGGGACTTTATCCACAATTGGGGCTCCGATAACTGAAAAAATAAGTTAGCATTTGTGTAAGATAGCAAGGTTACGTCATCGACAGTATGTTTACTGGGTTATCAGCTGTACCGATGACCTCAGTTTTAAAAATATAAAGTAATCTTAAAAGTTGTTATTTAGTAAATATGCATAGGTTCTTTCATCAAATAAAATTTTTTTCAAATTAGTTTGAGACATCTAGTGTAAATGATTTTTTGAATTGATAATTTTCAAAAAAATTGCATTAATATTTATTTTTAATTTTAGAAAGTAGCACACAGAAAAAAGAGAATTTGAAAAATTACATTATAAATAATAATAAGTGTCCCGTCGTATTAAAAACTAGAAAAATTACAGTACGAAATAACATTTTTCTAAATTCAAACTTAGAATGTTAATTTTCAGAGCTTTCAATGTAATATTTACATTTTACAATGTAATTTTTACAAAATCTGTAATAATTACAATCCGAAACTGTAATTTTTCCAGTTTTCATCACGAAGCGCCACTTTACATAATATAATGTAATTTTTCTATTTTTCTTTTTTCCGTGCATTTTTTGAAAAATTCTCTCTATAATAACTAGCAACCATGCAGTCACTATGTGACTGCCGTGACTTGTAAACTATAAATAAATAAAATTTTGCTTTATTAAATAATGAATTTTGTTAAATTGCACTGTATTTTCTTACATATTGACGTTTCTAAAGATATAAGCTCATCTCGATGTTACACTCATCAAGAGCTTTCATTTGAGTACCCACATGCATTTTCATATATTTTTCATATATACATATATTAAATATGTAAAATATATGAAAAATTGATGTGGGTACTTAAATGAAAGGTCTCGATGAGTGTAACGTCGGGGTGAGCTTATATCTTTAAAAATGTCAATAGTTCACAAGATATTTGTTAAATTGCACTGTATTTTCTTAAATATCGACATTGTTAAAGATATAAGCTCGTCCTAATGTTACACTCATCAAGAGCTTTCATTTGAGTACCCACATGCATTTTCATATATTTTTCATATATTCATATATATAATATATAAAATATATGAAAAACTAGCCGTTACCCGCCCGGTTGGCGTGGCGTACAATATACGTGTATTTGTATATCTATATTCACAAATATAGGTATACAAATACATAGAGTGATCATATAATGGTACATGATCATCTATTAGGGCTTTTACCTTATATAAAAATTTTTAATTTTTTTTATATTTAATGCCTTCTTATTATCCTTTAGGAATTGAATTTTATAATTTTTTAATTAACGCCCACGCAAGGATTTGTGAGGGTGGCATTTCATAAAATTCATTCTTTACAGCTCAAAAACTCCAAAAAAATCAATCTGGCCAAGTTTCAATCCTTTAGCTGCTATAGATTAAAAGGTACAATTTCTTTTAATTTTACGCCCACGCACGGACATGTGGGGGTAGAATTTAATGAAATTTATTCTTAACAGCTCCAAAACGCCAAAAAAGCATTCTGGCCATGTTTCAAAGTATTAATAGCTATAGATTGAAATTTACGAATTTTTTCTTAATTTGACGCCCACGCACGGGCACGCCAGGGGGGTGGAATGTCACAGAATTCGTTTTTAAAAAATTTCTAAATGTAATTAGAAACATTCTGACCAAGTTTTGAACTATTAAAAGCCATAATTGAAAAATATGAATTTTTTTTCGTGAACACCCCCGCAACCCCCCTTGTGGGTGGAATTTCGTGAAATCCGTTCTTAGCTGACCTCTACTTGGCAAAAGGAATATTCCTGCCAAATTTCAAGTCTCTAGGTCTTATAGTTCCAGAGATATCGTGATGAGTGACTATCTATATCTATAGAAAGTCTCCTATATATATATAGATTGATGTGGGTACTCAAATAAAAGGTCTCGATGAGTGTAACATTGGGATGAGCTTATATCTTTAAAAATGTCAATATTTCACAAGATAAAAGGTAATTTCTTAATTATGTACCCTGTTGAAAAGCTCCAATATGATCACATCAAAAGCGACAAAAGCCAGTTAGAAACCAATAAAATTTATGGGTTTCTAAGTGGCTTTTGTCGCTTTTGATGGGATCCTATTGGAAATTTTAAACATAGTATCTAGAAATAGGGCATTTTCGAATGAAACCTAAATTCTTATTACAATAAATTGACTATCGGTGAGAATGATATGAAACCTTGAAAAGGCCCAAATTCAAGTCAAGACCTTTGCAATGACACTAAATTTCACTAAAAAAACCGATTTTATCAGACGACTATTCTGGACACAAAATTTTTCTTATTCTCTTAATAATATAGATCATTTGTTAAGAAATAATAAAAATTGCCGCATGTCAGTTAATTTCAGTATCATTAAAGTAATCAATTTCATTTAATTAAACGTAGTAATGTTAATAATTTCTTATTTTTTTACTTTTTACGATTTATGAACAAGACTCAAAAATAAAATAATTTTTAAAGATAATTTGGTTCAATGATCCAAAGTCAAATTTTTTAGAAAAATATAATTAATATTTACAAACTTAAACTTGAGATAAGTCGTTTGAATCATTTGTTAGTAATTTGGCATATAAAACTAGTTTTGGTTGAATAAAAATGTATTTTAGTTCAAAAACTCCATACTCCGTTAAAAAAAATCCAGAATTACTTCATACGCAGCGTTTCATTTCTTCACTCTAGTACTCCGAGATGTACATTCGATTTTTTCAAGTGTATATCTATAATTTCGAAAGATTTTCTATGTTTAACCAAGGTATACATTTTTAAAATAATTTTATATGATTTTAAAAATTTTAAATATTTTGATTCTGTGTAATTTTCTGCATTAAAATAAATTTTTTTAAGATACGGAAAATTAATATTACGTTTGTCAGTTTTTAGATAAAAAAAAATTTACTAAAATGATAAATATTTAAAAAAATTTTAGATTATTGAAAGTATTTTATCGTAAGAAATCTAAATTTTCAGAAAATTAAAAAAAAACTATTTTTAAGAAATTAGAGTCTTTAATACTAAAGAAAAATACCCACAGAATTTCAAATTATAAAATAAAATACAAACCTCAATAGCCAGTAAACAATTATCTTGATCATTTGGGTCTTGCCACATCGCATTTACTATCAAAGTCCCAGAAAACATAAACCCGACATCCTTAGTACCAATTCCTGATTCACGTGAAAGAATGGTAGTAGTCAGCTGATATTTGAGGCCATTACCGAGCTTCCATCCTTGTCCTCCTCCTACAACCGCTATTGTAACCAAAAAATATAAACACCACTTTAAATTCATATTTAAATTTTCCCGCCAATACTAAACTGTCTTAAAAATAAAGTTTCAATTTCAAAATCGTCTAAACACCATTAGCTTTAAATTTTCCTACTTAAACATAAACTTCAAATATACTACCGTGCGCAATTAATAATTTGAAACGATGACCATCGAAGGTCGCCACACGACTGAAGATCCCACAGCACACTACAATACTATGACCGTTGAATTTAAAGACTATACATTTATGTTTAGTCATGTAACCAGTTAACAGTGTGCGGGTGTACGTGAGCTTGATAGCATCCGGTCCTTTTTTTATTACCCTTACTAACACCGCTTCAAATATACGATCATACATTACATATCGATCCATAAAACGAATTGAAATTGATTCGAACGTTGACCCATCAAAATTTATTCCAACTTATTATTTTTTTAAATTAAATTAAATGCTAATTATTAATTACCTGGAGCTGTCTGACAATTGGAGCCTGCAAAAAAAAAATAACAATTGACCTTGAGCCGGCAAAAGCGAGACCTCGCGTTGGCGGGAATTTATGATTCATTTACAATGACAATTAAGATAAAAACTTACCGAAAAATACCAGACAAATTAAGTAGAGGCTGGTCCGTCGTTTTGGGACGGCCATTTTAGAGTTTTCTTAAAAATGCGGCTTAATTTTTTGATTCTTGATCTTCTGGATTGTTTCTTTCCACTGATAATTAGAAGACGTATGCACTTTTCGTCCTGCTTCGGTTATGTTATTTTCTCAATCATTCCCCACCGATATCTAGGCACAAATTGCAACATAATTTATGAAAATGTTGATGTTAATACTAAATATTTTTACGAAAATAGATTTTTTATTGAACTGGACCGTAAGAACAATATCGATAGATTTTTTGTCTATTATCGAAAGACCTAATCGGAATGAATGGAATGTCGCTCGAAGAAACCTGATAAATAAAGTAGACTCGGAAAAACTTTAAGTAGTGGGGCAGACCTGTTTCGCTTGTAACTGACCAGGGTTTGTTACACTTAAATGGAGGAATCATAAGGAAGAAGTTACGTTGGAAAAAGTGTAGATGAAAATTAGTATTCTTGGTCTATAAAAAGTTGGATTGTTTACGCACGAATGCTTGGTGAAATATATTGTGGAATTAGAGGCCTAGAATGATTTCAGAGAAAATTTTTCTAAGAGTTTAGGACAGAATCTATAAAATTGGAAAGTTATCGAAAAGTAATACGTTCAACTGTTTTTTCTATGTCACTTCTGAAGGATTCTAACTTACCAAGAGAAGAAATTAGTTCACTTGTTAATACAGATTGATGTCAAATTAATTGAAAAAATTCGATGAAACATTTATTGCTTCTAAACTGGATCCAAAATGATAACTTCTGTTTTATCAATGAAACATAAGTAAGCCAGTACCCTGATAGCCACCTTAAGTAAAACTTGCCGTCAATCTACTGCCACAATTTGAGGCCAACTTTACTAAAAGAGTTGGAAAAGCAAGCGGTTTCAGTTAAGTTGTCTATAAGTAACTCTGCAATTTGACTTCAAGACTTACTGTGCAAGTATTTCAGTCAAATTGTAGTAAATGAAGTTGGAAGGAAATTTAACTACAAGTTTGATTGTTAACTTGTATTCAAATTGCGGCTGTAGATTTTTGTCAATTTGCTAACAACTGTTATTAAGTGAAGAATTACCACAAACTTGATGTTAAGTTAACTGTAACTGCTGAAAGTCAACTACTTTCTAAGAAAGCGCTGGCTATCAGGGTACATCAAACATTGATGACAATTTTGCAAGCAGAATGACGGAAAATGTGAATTTTACAACTTTTGTAACTAGTTTGCTATCACTCTGCGCCTAATATCAAATTGCATTAATAGGGAAATGCTAATCTTATACTGGCAATTACTTATGGAATGTAAAATAATATTGACTCAAAATAACTTCCCTGATAGCCACTTTACTTATAACTTACTGCCTATCTACGTCCGTAATTTGAAGCAAACTTGACGAAAAGAGTTGGCAAAGCAAGTGAGTACCTATTAGTTAACTATAACTTACTCTGCAAATAAACGTTAAAACTTGCTGTACAAGTATTTCTGTCAAATTGTAGTAAAGTTGAATGGAAATTTAACTACAAGTTTGGTTGTTAACTTGTATTCAAAGTGCGGCCGTAGATTTCCGTCAATTTGCTTACAACTGTTGTTGAGTGAAGAATTACTGCTAACATGATGTTAATTTAACCGTAACTGCTAGAAGTCAACTACTTACTGAGAAAGCGGTGGCTATCAGGGTTTTTTTTGGACAAAAAAAACTGCAATCTAACAAAAACAGTTGGAAAATTGGAATTGGCAGTTAACTTCATTTCTAGTTAACGAAAATAGTGATAGATAAATTTTTGCGCTGAAAAAATGGTCATTGAGGGTAAATTGACGTCATTTTGGTGGTAATGGTATGAAGAATGTTGGAAGCTAATGAAGGAATCCGATTTATTGACTGGCAGTAAGTTTAGGTTCTAATTTGCTGGTAAGGAAGAAATATAATTAATCGGTAGTTGTCAAAGAAAAATACTAGATTGTTTTTTGTTATTTTTTAAACACCCTGATAGCCAAGTTGGTCGCAACTTTCCGTCGATTTACTGCCGCAACTTGTCACCAAGTTGACGGCAAGTCTTGGAAATGAACTCGGTTGTTCACCAAGTTGACACCAAGTTGTCGGCAAAAATTGCTTTCGAAACTCTTTCGCACCAAGTTGACGACAAGTTTCTCAAGAAATTTGGCGACATATTGCGGCAGTAGATTGGTCTTGTTTTTCTTAGAAACTTGTAGCCAACTTGACACCAACAGTTACAAATTCGGAAGTTGACCGCAAGTTGTCGCTAAATTGGTGGCAACTATCTGACACCAACTTGGTTGGTCTGAAACTGCGGCTATCAGGGCAAAAATAATAATTGTTGTCTTTTTAAAATACGAACTTGAAGTTCGAATTTTGTAGGATGAAAATGATTCCTGTTAGTTTTTGTGATAGTGTATCATAGCATATTTATTATATTTATTTAACGAGTAAATAAATTTATTTCCACTAAATGAACCTAAAATTCGTTTGTTTAGAGATTTTTGAATTTTTTAACACTAACTGTTTCCCAAAAAATAAAGCAAATCAGCTTGTCTTTGAACTTGTCTAAGGCAATCGCTCGAAAAAATAGCTCACCAAATTCCACCTTTAGTTTCCGTTGAAAACTCTGAAGGCATTATCCAAATGACACTGCTGTTGATATTGTACTTTGTGTTTTAAAATAAAAGACGCTGACCATTTCTGAACTGATTCATTTAGAGCGTTAATTTCAGAGCTAGATCAAGGTAGTTGTCCAAAAAAAAAGTATTTTTAATTACACAAAGTTAGCATGAGAATAGTAAACGACACCCTGTGACTTTCCTCACACAATATTCAAATCAATGCAATAACTTACAGTCTCAATAAAATCGATAAAAACAATTCTTAAGTTAAAGTTAACCTGGCTGTAATAAAGATTACTTAATCAGGTAAATAGTGCCTTTTTTAAAAATGAGCTATCTCTTTTAATTCGAGAGTTATTTTAGAAGAGTCACGGTAATTGGGTTATTTTAATTTTAATAATTGTAAATTCCCACTGTTTCCACAATTATTTACTGATTTACCTCATCTTCGAACTCGTCCAAGGTGATCGTCCGAAGAATAGGTACACGGAGAAAAAAGTGTTGCTATTATCACGATACAGTATAGTGATGATCACGATCCACGTATGACTATAGATGCGCATATGTCAAATCTAGTGGATCGTGATTATCACGATCCACATGGATTCGGATATCGAATGTCTATATTGCTATGGTTTATAGATGATTATTAGTTGTTTTTGATTAAATGTTATTTATATGTTATTGCAGATTATTTTTAACTTCCCGCTAAGAAAATCGAAGATTTTCAAAAATCGGGAAGTTATTGTTTTCACCCCGTCTTGCAAAAATCGATTTTTCAAATCGAGTTTGTGTGTGTGTGTGTGTGTGAAAGTATGTGAACCGCTTATAACTTTTGAACGGCTTGACCGATTTCATCGCGGTTGATGCCATTCGAAAGGGCTTGACCAAACTTAGATTTTGAAAACTATTTGGACCGATTCTGATCAATAGATTTTGAGAAATCTTCAAAAAACTGAAAAAAAAATTTTTTTCAAATGTGGTTTTTTTGGAATAACTTTTAAACGGCTTGATGGTTCAATTCCAAAAACTAATCAGCTCTTAACCTTAAAAAACCACGTCGATCGCCACCAGTCCGGTCAAAATCGGTTGATTCGTTCGAGAGATATCGTGAACGACAGAAAACCGAAAAAAGTGTTATTTCGGAATAACTCCAAAATTCCTAGCGCGATCAATTCAAAATTTGAGATTCCTTGTGAGGCTTAAAAAACTGTGTTGAATGCTGCCAACCGCGTGAAAATCGGTTTATTCATTCAAAAGTTATTGCGGTTTAAAAATTCAAAAAATAGTGTCATCAAATCCCTATCAGACTTTTGAGCTCGAAGAGCTCAAAAGCATAGGAAAGCAATCTCTTTGAGCTTGGAGAGCTCAAAATAACCCATAAATTGTATATTTTGAGCTCGAAGAGCTCAAAAACGTCATTGGTGCAATTTTAAGCGCCTAAGTATGGAATTAGCGGGAAGTTGCAGGGATGGCCTTCAGGGTCAACCGTTTTCCTAATTTTTTTTTTTTTAGTTTTTTCGTATATTATTGTTATAAACATAAATACGAATTCCTTGTATAGCTTGATTAGTTTAAAATTTTTGTGTAGTTTATATGACAGTCAAGAATTAGGTTAGGTTTAAAAATGTTAAAATAATGACTGACAACAGTTGGAATTTATTTTTTATGACTTTTTTTTTTGATTTTTAAAAATATTAGCCTAGAAATTTGTATTATTGATATATTCATTAAAAATACGCAATTATTTTTATCATAAGAAAAATATTTTTTAATGGAATTTTTACTTCTTTATTACTCCATGTACTTTATAAAAAAAATAACATATTTTTGCGTAAAGTAGTATGGGATCAAATTATTTATGCTAAAAAAACCTTTTATGAAAACACAAATGTTATTTATTTAATACAATATATAATGTTCATTGTTTTTCTTTATCAACGCAGTAGAATTATATACAATAACCACGGACACAGCATTAACACAGTTAACATAGGAAGATTTATTTCTTTACTCGACCTTCAAAAAACGACACGAGTTTTTCAACACTGATAAAAAAATTGACTTGACTCAAGAGCCAAACTCTTGGACCAAGAATACCATTTTGAAGAAAATGATATTCTTAAGTCAAGAGAATAAATTCTTGAGCTAAGAAATTATTCTTGGTCTAAGAAAATTTTCTTGAGTCAAGAATTTATTCTCTTGACTCAAGAAAATATTTTTCTTCAAAATGGAATTCTTGGTTCAAGAGTTTGGCTCTTGAGTCAAGTCAATTTTTTTATCAGTGAAGATTCCACTCGAGTAATTTATCAACAACCCAATTGTCCATATCACTGTTAATATAAATTGGTGCAATTATCGCTATTTCATCACCAAAATTGTAAATAAATAAACTTGTAAGTTTGAGACTTGGTTATGTGTGGTGGCGCTGAACGCGTCGTGGATAGTGATAATCACGATCCGTTTCGCTGTAGTAAGAAAACGTTTTGAGATATTCACTATACAGTTGAGCGTGGTATTCAGTATTCACTGTTTCGAGCATAACTGTATTCGTATGGTGAATATGACAATACTGTTTTGAGCTAATCACGATACTTCGTTCACGATCCACTGGATCGCTATAATAGCAATACTTTTTTCTCCGTGTAAGCCGAATTTCATCAAGATCGGTTGGAAATTCACGGCGATATCCTTATGAAAACAGTTTTAATTTATAGGTATCCTACACTAACTGATTTTTGAATAAATTGTATTTTTGGAACATAGATTACAAAATTGTACTTACCCTAAAAAATACAATCACATATTATTCACTCAAACAAAATCAATCACTATCACTGCTTCAATCACAAACGACGTATGAAATGAGTGAATAAATAAGCAATTACTGACGGTATTTAAACAAACGTCATAGAACGTAAGACACTATTACAAACGTTTGACACAACTATAACTGGCCTATCCGAGCTCGGAAACTGAGAGACTAGAATAAAATGCTTGACCTTTAGTACCTTCTTATCTGAGTATTCAACCATCACTTTATAGTTTAGTCCCCTGTGACCTGTGACACTGAAACTATCTCATCGCAGAGCATTCTGCAATTACGTTTAGCGTTTATTTACTCTATTGTTTACGTATTTAAAGAATTATCTCCGTTTCTTATATGAAACAATTCACTCAAATATATATATACACATACGATAAGATTTTTTCAAGAGTAAACAAAAAAATGTTTTTGTGACTCAGTTTGTAAACAATGATTACCATTGAGATAAATTTTTTAACGTCATTATATCAATGTCAGCCGAAAAACATCGCGATACTTTGCCGATTAATAATGATGTTAATATTATTAAATTTTATTTGTTATCACGACGCACCGGATGGTTTCGAATCCCCGAGCGAATTGAATCAAACGATCTTCTTGTCATACGGGCGGACGGAAGTAATTGTATCTAAGTAGCGACGACAATATATGACATTTGTTCATGGAGAAGTGTGTCTATATATAAATTAAGTTTTGAGATCAAATTTTCTAGTGTTTTAAATTTAAATGAAGCGCCAACAAAATTTACAGGAAAAAAAGTAAACTTTATTAAATAATAGTCGATTTATAATAAATAATGATCAACTGGAAAAAATTACCATTTCAAACGGTAAAATCGTGATTTTACTATTCACTTCATAATATTTACCATTTAAACGTTACAATTTACTCTTTACAAGGAAGAAAATACTATTTCAAACAGTATTTTGACTTTGATATTTATCATTTCGTACCTAAAAAATGATCGCATGATATGTAAAAAATATAAACTACAGTTACTAAATTTTCTATATAAGCAACATCAATATTTACAAAGTACAAATGGTAAATTTTAAACGCAACGCTAAAAATCAAACTATAATTATTGATTTGGACTGGTAAAGTATATATTTTAAGAGTAGATTTTTTACTGTTTCAAATGGTAAATTCTCCGAGTGTGAGACCCTCCCCTTCTCTTCATAGTATAGACTATAATATTTAAACGGCCATTTTAACTGTTTGAAACCGTAATTTTTTAAGATGAGAGAGTCGTTATTTACTATAGTGACAGCTACTAATCACATTTTCGATATTAAATTATAAATTGTGGCTTGTACACTTTCTACATTAAGTTTTGTGATATTTACATTTGTGCCAATCCGATTTCCGCTGTACTGTTTGAAACTATAAAAATTAACCGGAATCCGGGTGAATTTTACAGTTTACTTTTTTCCGTTTACACACAAATTCAGACACACGGAGAAAAAGATCTGATTTACCAGAATTCGCCGTAATTCGCTCAAATTCAGACACACGGCGAAAAAGATCTGATTCATCAGGATTCGCCGTAATTCGCTCAAATTCAGACACACGGAGAAAAAGATCTGATTTATCAGGATTCGCCGAAATTCGCTCAAATTCAGACACACGGAGAAAAAGATCTGAATTTCCGAATTTTTTCTTACATATTTTATAAACTTTCATTAAGAAGGTCCTTTCCAATCCCTAGCTCAATCCCTTCACCAATTATCCTGTTATAAGAATGTTGGGATGCTCCACGTAATAATTACCGTAACTCTCCTTCTCACCTGCTTCATATTTAAATACTTAGAAAGATTTTGACGCTTAATGTCTGAATGATAAAAGTAGACTAACATTGGCCTAGATGCAATCAAAAACAGTCTGACGGTGTGACGAAAGAATAAGTCTGATTTTGATCTGGAGACTATCGAAAACAAATTAAACAAAATACTGAAGATATGTCTTCACAGAAAAAAGGTTTATTGAGGTTTATTTTAAAAAGGTTAAAGTTATTAGGTAGATTTCGTAGAAATCTATCTATTGCATTGGTCCTTGTGTCGCAATTCACACGGAATTTTGTCATTTTATCTCTTAAGTAGTCGAGTAAAGCTCAAAATTAGCATTGGTTCAAAAATTTATATATTTATATATATATATATATATATATATATGTAATATAACGCGGCTTGTGGACACGATAGCGTCTACAATTCTCAACGGACTTAGATGAAACTCGGTACACATATTCTTTGGGTAATGACCTTGAACGAGTTCGAAGATGAGCAAAATCGATCAATTGTTTTAGAAATGGCGGCCATTTAAAATTTTCAAAATAGTGAAAATCACTTTTTCGGTCACTTCATTGATGTACAACTTTTGATTGAACAGAGATAGCTAATTTTTGAAAAATTAATGAGATAGCTTATGAAATTACCTTTAATTTGACGTATATGACATTGACATTTTGACCATTTTTAGTTATTTTATCAAAGTTAAGTGTGCAACTGAACCATTTTCAGGCAATGTGTAGTACAACCGACTTATGAATGTTATTCTATCGAGAATTCTTAACAGATCCTAACGAAATTTAGTATATAGATTCCTTGGACAATTAGCTTGCATGAGCCTTAAAATGAGCGAGATTCGTCAATAAGTTTAGAAATGGTAGCTCCTTAAAATTATCAAAATAGTAAAAATCTTGTTTTCGGTGAATTCATTGATGTATGAAAAGAGATTGCTAATTTTTGATAAATTCATGTGAAAGCTCATGAAATCGCCTTCAATTTGACATTTATAACATTGACATTTTGACCATTTTTAGTTATTTTTTCAAATTTAAGAGTGCAATTGAACCATTTTTAGGCAATGTGTAGTACAACCGACTTATATAAGTCATTCTATCAAGAATTTCATTCAGTAAAATCTACCTTCCATTTCGGGTGTGGCCGAATGGCGTTTTTTTTTAAGTTTAAAAAGGTTTATTGAGTAAAAAAGGTTTACTTGAGCCAAGAAAATATTTCTCTTCCTAATTATTTACTTGAGCGAAAAAAAAATTTTTTTTGACACAAGAAATTTCACTTATGCCAACGAAATTATTTCTCTTGCTTTAAGAAGTACGTATCTTGATCCAAGAAAATTTATTTAAGTCAAGAAAATCTTGTTGTTTTGAGAAAATTCAGCTTCTTGCTCCAAAAAATTTAGTTCTTGATAAAAGTAAATTTTCTTGTCTTGAGAAAATTTCTCTCTTGCTTCAAAAAATTAAATATAAAACTAGAAGTAAATTTTCATTAATATTTTTATTAATCAACATGTCAAATGGGAAGATCAAATAATATTGAATCATTTTTTTTCATTCAATATGTATAATTGCACGCTAAAATAATATAAAATGGGTATCAAATATTGAAGAGAAAAATTTTCTCAAGGTGAGAATATTTTTTTCTCAGCTGAGTAGGTGGCGCTGCTTCCTTAAAGTATCTAAAAATCTTGATCAAATATAAAAATTTATTGTATCAAGTATTTATGATAATTTGAATAAGAAAAAATTACTTCCACCAAGAATAGAATTTATAGAAAAATTTTTACTTCGGCCAACACAACTTCGGTCTTCCTTCAGGCACCCGAAAATTTTCTTGAGCCAAGAATTTTGTTCTCCAGTCAAGAAATTTTCCTTTTTGTGTTGAATTGGCATAGATCAAATGAATTATTAAAAATTTTTATTAATTTCGAATTAGATAAAATTTATCAATGTACATAAAATGTTCATTTCCAAAGAAGACATCAAAATTACAATGATGAGATAACATGAAAAGTTTTTTCAAGAACAATGACGAAAATTGGACAATTTTCAGTTTCGACTGCTAAAGTTTGATTGTTTTTCATCAACTTCAACTGGTGCACAGTATAGTTTCACCGACATCGGGAATATGATATTAACACAGTTCTTAGAGCAGCAATCTTTATTAATCATACACTTGAAAAATCATTATTATTACTTTTACTGTTTTTGATTAAAGGAAGAAAATGTGCAATGAGATTTTACGTACCATTTGCCCGTCTGGTTGGCAACGACCATCCTTTATTGTGGATTTGAACGATTCAAAGAAGTTCTTGTCAGGTGGAGCTTCAGGTCGAGCTAAGCAAGTTAAGCGAAGTTTACCTTTGGGTCTAAGACACCTCGTAGAACAGCAGTCTATGTCGACATTACACTGCAAAAATAAAAACTCTTGATTCTATGATGCTAAAAATGAAAGATGTTACTTACAAATACGTTATTTGAAAGACAATATTCCGGATTAATATTTCGCATCAGTTTCAAAAAGTCGCTGAGCTCTTTAATTGCATGGACGCAAATAACTTTGCATGTGTTTGAGCAACAATCACTTCTTTTCGAACACTGAAAAAAAAAGTTTGAAAAATCGAAAAGTGTACGCCTCATAACGCTCATTCATTTTTTAAGAAAAAATAAATTGTGTAATTGATTAAAAAAAAAAAATTATAATTAAGTAATTTCTTACAGAGTATTTTTTATTTTTTTTTAAATATCGGCGCCCTTTTTTTCTTGTCATATGTGCACGCAGTCTAAAAAAATCTAGCTTGATCAAGTGGCGCCATAGTTTTCACGTGACAAATCAGAAAAGTTCGTTTGGCTTAGTACGGTTGTATCGTAGTGAATTTTAAGAAAAATTCAATTTAAAAAAAAATACGTAAAGTAGTAGCGTTCCACATTTTTACAAATATAAATAATGCTGTGAAGCGGGAAAGAATAGGAGTTACGGTAATTATTACGTGAAGCGTTCCACATTCACGTAACAGGATATTGGTAGGAAAGGATTGAGAAAGGAATGTAGAGAGGATCATCTTAATGTGAGTTTATAGAATATGCGAAAAAAAATTATTAGATAGCTCGGACTGGGATTCGAACCCAGAACCTTCCGAAGACATGTCGGCTACTCTACCATTTGAGCTATCCGGTCTATACTAAATTTCCTTTCGCTAATTCTATATACATTAAGCCACACCGTCCATCTTACGGCAAGCATTTTTACAAATATAATAATAATAACCGTCTCGATGAGTATAAAATCATAATGGACATATTTATGAAAATGTTAATAATTAACGAATGATAATGTATTTTGTTAACTAATGATGTTTTTAACGATATAAGCTCATTCCGATGTTACACTCATCAAGAGCTTTCATTTGAGTACCCACATGCATTTTTGATATATTTTTCATGTATACATTTATATAATATATATAAATATATAAAATATATGAAAAATTGATGTGGGTACTCAAATGAAAGGTCTTGATGAGTGTAACATCGGGATGAGCTTATATCTTTAAAAATATCATTAGTTGACAAGATACAATGTCATTTCTTAATTATTGAAGTTTTGAAAGATATAAGCTCATCCCGATGTTACACTCATCGAGTTCTTTCATCTGAGTACCCACATAACATTTTTTATATATTTCATATATATGGTATTTGTCAAATATATAAATATATAAAATATATCAAAAATGCATGTAGATACTCAAATGAAAGCTCTTGATGAGTATAAAATCAGAATGGGCTTATATTTACGAAAATGTTAATTATTGAAAAATGTCCATTGCATATTGTTAACTAATGATGTTTTTAACTATACAAGCTCATTTCTAAAATTTCTAAATTTAAGACGTGTGTACATGACAACGTCTATCGGGTCCGCTAGTATATATATATATATATATATATATATATATCTACATATTTTTTTTTGACAATTTTTAACTATAATTAATTTATAAAAAAAAACAAATAAAAACATTATAATAATAATTAAAATGAAATATTATTGAAAATAATAAATTAAATTTTTAATAATTAAATATAAAAAGGGTTTATAAAAATATTTTCTTTACAAAAATTTATTTATTTCTAAATTCATTTATTTTGGGAGTGAATGCGGAATGAATTTTATTATTAATAAAAATTAACTCCTTTTCGAAGTAAATATCACTCCCGCTGGGAGTGAATCAATTAAAAATCATTCACTCTTCATTCATTCCGCGTTCGCTCCGCAAATTTTTTACAGTGTAACAAAGAACTTCATCAGGAATAAACCAGGATTGTCAGTAAAATAATTTAAGACACTAATAATATCATTTACGATCTTACCTGAGGTCTTTGGCTTTTACAGAAGTCCTTTCGCTCCAGTTGAGTCATAACAACTGTAGTAGTAAATTTTCAATAAATTAAAATACAAAACCCATAAAAATTCCTGAAATTAAAAAATAAATCGTATATGAGGCATTAATCGTTGAAATTTTGAAAATTAAAAAACAAAAAATAGTTTAACACAAAAATTAATTTGACTGTTGTAAATCAGCTGTTAGTAACCTGTCCGTGATTTGGCAACGCTTTATTTCGGTTGTTTACATTTTTATTTGCACAACACAACCTTAACCGTGTTTAACTTTTTGCAGTCAGTGTAAATAAATAAATTAATTAAAAATGTTTAGTCACAAAACCATAACATTCTAATGTCTCATGGCAGGAATGCTAGTATTTTTTAATTATTGTTTTATTTTTCAATTATGAATTATGAGAATTTGTTAACAATAAATTAACTAATAAGTATGCATGAAAAACATAAGCACGTTAAAGTTTAGTTTGAATTTATTGAATGGTCTGAAGCTCGCGCGCTACGCAACGTTGCCAAATCTTTTGACTCCATTTTATTGTAGGTAACTTGAGAATTTTTTGTGATTTTTAAATATTAATTTCTCAATAAATATCTCGGTAACTGATATATTTTATTGCAAAAAAAGAAACCTGAATATTTCGAAAATCTGATTTTTAGTTTTTTTTTACTTCATCTAATCCATGACTGATAGTATAATTCGAGAAATACTGCAAACGTCTGATTTTCTCGTAAGACTCTGAACAAATACTAACATTTAAAAATGTTATTTTTTCAAAAATTTGTCCGGTAAAGTATAATTTAAACCTCACTATAAGATAAATAAGGACCTTAACTATTAGAAAAAAATTAAATTTACTCATAATCTAATATTTTTTATTTTACATTGGTGGCGAAAGGACCTCCTTAATGATTGATATGTTTACATAAAAAGTGATTTTGATATAATGCGGGTAGCTCAGATGGTAGAATAGCCGACACGTCATCGGAAAGTTCTGGGTTCAAATCTCAGTCCGAGTCATCCGAATTTCCTCTCGCATGTTTTATAAACTCTCATTAATAAGGTCCTTTCCAATTCCTAGCTCAATCCCTTCACCAATCATCTTGTTTATTTATTTATTTATTTATCAAACAATGAACCCAACAGCATGGCCAATAACAGGGTTCCATACACAATAGAAAAATAAAAATAAAGAAAAAATATAAAATTAATAATTCATATAATTATATATAAAGTGGTAACATAAATGTAAGAGTCACTCATGCACCTAACTTAGCAGTTTGTAGAGAGAGTAAATATCAGCAATAGAATATGGCTCCAGACAATTATTTAAGTTATAGAAAAAATTGAATGATTCCATTAAACGGTATATAAGCGCAGAAGTGGCAAAGTTGGTATATATCATTGGAAGATGAAAAGGTGGACCACTTCTAATGACAGGCACTTAAAAATTTATTAACTCTATTAGTCGCATACAATCAACTTTTTTAAGTATTAGCCTACAAATAAGCATGGCACAAGCACAGCGTCTACGATCTTGAAAAGATAAAATATGAAATTTATTACGTAAATCTCGATAGTCAGTTCCCATGCCAGGATAAACTCCATCAAGCTTCCATACCAAGAATTTGAGAAATTTATTTTGGATTTTGTCAATTTTGGCGGAGTGGATTTGCTGGATTTGAGGCCAGGCTACCGATGCATATTCAAGACTTCAGGTAAGCCACGTTGAGATAAAACCTAGCTTATCAGAGGTTAATCAGGTTTTAGTAAGCGCAATGACATCAGCATCAGATAGTAGGCTTGAATCATATATGTTAGCGAATTTGGTGTTGATACCTTTGGTGTTCTGATAGTAAATTTCTAAGGTTTGGTTACAAGAATGTTGGAAAGCTTCACGTAATAATTACCGTAACTCCTCTTCTTTCCCGCTTCACATTTAAATATTTGAAAATATTTTGACGCTTAATGTTTGAATGGTAAAAGTAGACTAACATTGGCCTAGATGCAATCAAAAACAGTCTGACGGTGTGACGAAAGAAGTCGAATTTTGATCTAGAGACTATCGAAAACAAATTAAACAAAATACTGAAGATATGTTTTGAATCGGCATAGACCAAATGAATTATTAAAAATTTATATTTATTTCGAATAAGATAACATTTATCAATGTACATAAAATGTTTATTTCCAAAGAAGACATCAAAATTATAATGACGGGATAATATAAAAAGTTTCTTCAAGAACAATGAAAATAATTGGACAATTTTCAGTTTTGACAGCTACAGTTTGACGGTGTTTCCTCAACTTCAACTGGAGCACAATATGTGTTCACCGACATTGGGAACATGACTTTAATACAGTTCTTAGAGCAGCAATCTTTATCCAGCATACACTTAGAAAATCATAGTTAATCATTATTATTACTTTTACTGTTTTTGATTAAAGGCAAAAATGTGATATGTATTTTTACGTACGATTTGCCCATCTGCTTGGCAACCACCACTCCTTATTGTAGATTTGAACGATTCATAGTCCTGGTAAGGTGGATCTTCAGGCTGAGGTACGCAAGTTAAGCGAAGTTTACCTTTGGGTCTAAGACACCTCCCAGAACAGCAGTTACTGTTGATATTACACTGCAAAAATAAAAACTCTTGATTCTATGATGCTAAAAATGAAAGATGTTACTTACAAATACGGTATTTGAAAGACAATATTCCGGATTAATACTTCGCATCAATAGCAAATAGTCGGCAAGCTCTTTAACGGCATGGACGCAGATACCTTCGCATGTGTTTGAGCAACATTCACGTCTTTGCAAACACTGAAAAAAAATGTTTTGATATTATTAATTTTTTATCCTTTGCGGATTTCATCAATAGGTACCAAACTATTCTTGTTACAATTTTAACTCACCCTTTGTCCGTAAGATTTACAACTACTTTTCGTCGATGTGGGATTGGATAGTCCACTGCTTCGTTTTACAATTTGATGTTCCTGTTCTGAGACACAGGAGGTGTGAAGTGATCCTTCAATCATAGAACAGCTGCCAGAACAGCAGTCAGCCGTGGAATGGCACTGCAAAAATGGTGATTTGTTATTTTGTTCACATCAACAGATTACATTAATGCTTACTTGTTGGCCAATTGATGAGCAATATTTATGATCCTGGTCCAAACCTAGTCCAAGCTCTGCAGTAACAAGCACAATAACGAATTGAATGATGAAAGCCGCCATGATTAACCACTGTTCAATCTACTGTTCTCAATTCGGCGCAATTAACCATCTCTTTTATTCTATTCAATACGTAGCAGTATGGTGTAATCGTGAAGTAAAAAATAGAATTATCAGCAATTAGAATGATATGATACAATAAAAGAATCGTTTGAAACTTGTGATGAGTCTCTATACTTAAAAAAATAATGAATAGCATCTAATTCTTACACTGTAAAAAATCCGGAGTGAATTTCACTCCCATTTCACTCCCATCACTCGGAGTTCCGGAGTGAAGTAATTAATCACTCCGCGTAGGGAGTGAATCCGGAGTTTTTATTTGCGTAGTGATTTCAGAGTGATTTCGAATTTCACTCCAAAGTTCACTCAAAATTAATCTTTATATATATATTTTTTTCTGGACGTGTGTTTGTCACTGAACTCCTCCTAAACGGCTGGACCGATTTTAATGAAATTTTTTGTGTGTCTTCCGGTGGATTCCAGAATGGTTTAGATTCACAATTCAGTCCACGAGAAAATGTTTATTTAATAGATTTTTTATTTATAAATTGTTGTTGACCTTGACTACCCACATGCATTTTTCATATATTTTATAAATATCATGTATATAAGATATATGAAAAAATTCATGTGGGTACTCAAATGAAAGGTCTCGATGAGTATAAAATCATAATGGACATATTTATGAAAATGTTAATAATTAACGAATGATAATGTATTTTATTAACTAATGATGTTTTTAACGATATAAGCTCATTCCGATGTTACACTCATCAAGAGCTTTCATTTGAGTACCCACATGCATTTTTGATATATTTTTCATATATACATATATGTAAATATATATATATATATATATATATATATATATATATATATATATATATATCTATATATATATATAAAATATATAAAAATATATAAAATATATGAAAAATTGATGTGGGTACTCAAATGAAAGGTCTTGATGAGTGTAACATCGGGATGAGCTTATATCTTTAAAAATATCATTAGTTGACAAGATACAATGTCATTTCTTAATTATTGAAGTTTTGAAAGATATAAGCTCATCCCGATGTTACACTCATCGAGTTCTTTCATCTGAGTACCCACATAACATTTTTTATATATTTCATATATATGGTATTTGTCAAATATATAAATATATAAAATATATCAAAAATGCATGTAGATACTCAAATGAAACCTCTTGATGAGTATAAAATTAGAATGGGCTTATATTTACGAAAATGTTAATTATTGAAAAATGCCCATTGCATATTGTTAACTAATGATGTTTTTAACTATACAAGCTCATTCCTAAAATTTCTAAATTTAAGACGTGTGTACATGACAACGTCTGTCGGGTCTGCTAGTATATATATATATATCTAATATATAAAATTTGTGTCACGGGGTACGTGATCGAACTCCTCCGAAACGGCTCGACCGATTTTCGTGATCCTTAGCAAGGATATTAGCCAGGAGGGAGAATCGAACAACATCTATTTTTCATCCCCCTAAATGTTAAGGGTGGTCCACCCCTAAATTTTATTTTTTATTTTTCAGATAAAATTTTTTGTTTTTATTTTTTTATGATACATCATACAAAAATACATGCAACCCTAAATTTTCACCCCTCTACGATCAACCCTTATTTTTTATTTGGTAATTAAAAAATTTTATTTTTTTTGCAAGAATTTTTTTTCATTTTGTCATGACTTATAATGAAAAATTTTATATTACCTTGAATTTTTCACCCCTCTACAATCAACCCCTATTTTTTATTTGTTAATTATAAACTTTAATTTTTTTGAGAAAAAATTTTTTTTTATTTTGTGATGACTTAGAATAAAAAATTTTATATTACTCTGAATTTTTTATCCCTCTACGATCAACCCCTATTTTTTATTTGTTAATTATAAGCTTTAATTTTTTGGCAAAATTTTTTTTTTTATTTTGTGATGACTTAAAAAAAAAATTCTATATTACTCTCAATTTTTCACTTCTCTACGATCAACCCCTATTTTTTATTTGTGAATTAAAAATTTTAATTTTTTTTGGGAAGATTTTTATTTTTTTTTTTTCATGACTTTAAATAGAAAAATTTCATATTACTCTCAATTTTCACCCCTCTACGATCAACCCCTATTTTTTATTTATTTATTAAAAACTTTAAATTTTTTTGCAAAAATTATTTTTTTATTTTGTCATGACAGATTAAAAAATCTGATAATACTCTAAATTTTTCATCCCTCTACGATTAACCCCTTTTTTTTATTTGTTAATTATAAACTTCAATTTTTTTGGTAAGAATTATTTTTAATTTGTCATGACAGAATAAAAAATTGCATATCTTTCTCAATTTTCACTCTGATACGATCAACCCCTATTTTTAAATCCCGATTTTTATTGTTTTTAATCTATCCACAGATCCGCAATAAGGTTGCAAGATGGCAATCAAATATTATAATCGTAGTACGATAAATTTTTATTCAGAGTTTATAATTTCAAGTTCCTTTCATTATGATTTTTTTTTTAAATTCAATTTGATCTCCCGCCCTCGCCGGTCGAATACTGATCAACTATCAATCGATCAGTTATCCCCGCCAGGTGTCACCACTTATCCAGAGTAGGGATGAGGACGAAGCCGGTCTCCTGTCTTACTCACTATACATTTTTCAGCCATGTTTTTTTGGTTTTATTTGTGTATCAATCGTAGAAGTGACTGTTATACTTATTATTTTAATTTTTCTGTGCAACTCTTATGTTAATTTTACTGTCATCGTAAATTTATCATTAATTTCCAGTGCAATAATTATTTATTTACAATTTTTAACTCTCAGTTAATTAAGTGATCTCATGTAAATAAACCCGTGTTGTAAGCTCCCGCCAACAACGGCCATTACCGTACCTGTATATATTGTAATTAAATTTTTTGAAATAGTTTTAAATCAAAACGAAAACGTGTACGTGGTTAATAAATATACCTGTATTATTATTGTGAAAGGTAAGTCAAATAATAAGCAAATGAATACAACACAATATTAAGTTACTGTTTTCTACTAATACACTGATAAAAGGATTTATTAACTATTAATAATTTATTTAATTTATTAAATTTAAGTTAATATTTTTTAACATTCAATAAATATTTATTTGGGAAGGAAGTATATTTATTTATTGTTAATAAGTATTTATTAATAGTTAACAAATATTTATTGCACAAATATCTATGGTATATTCAAACAAATATTTATAATTAATCAATAAATATTTTGTTCAGTGAATTTGTTTTGCTTGCGCTGTCATATGATATGAAGATTGCTTATGAACAAAAATCATCTTTACAGATTTTTTATACTTATATATGTCATTTATATATTAAAAACGTTAATTTATTTTGTGAATTGAATTATTATCATGTATTTCAGCTATAGAGTTATAAAATGTGTCTAAAGAAATTGCTAATATTGCTTTTTATATTAACTAAATATTTGTTGACAGTTAACAAATATTCATTAACCATTAATAAATACTTATTAACAATTTGTAAATTGTACTTAATAAATTTGACTGTTCATAAATATTTATTAAATCCTATGATGTTAAAAAATCATTTATTAACAGTTGATAAAGCTTATCAAAAATAAAAAAATTTTTTTACCCGTTTCAGTTTTTTAACTTAATTTATTTATATGTTCTACGTACAGTCAGCAATGCCAAAAAAGCGCAAAGGGGCCAATTTGAGTTGTCGAACGAGCAGTTCCAGAGCCATGCGAGATTTAAGAGCACGAAGATCAAACGAACAAATTCAAGAAGACAATGCAAATTTGCGTGCGAGAGTGTCGCAGTTACGTGAACAACGATCACAAGAGGCACGAGATGAACGAAATCAACAAAGACAACTAGAACGAAGACAAACTCGCAGACTCATAGTCGACAGACATAGAGGAATTGACCAACAACGCCAACAAGTTCATCGAGCATTTACGTCAAATTCATTTCTTCGACTAGCATTCCAGTACGAGCCTGATGTTGAATATTATGCTCATTCCAAAGTGGTTATTGGTACTTTGGAGAAGGAATGCCTGCATTGTCATGCACTTAAATTTAAAAATGAGCCACTCGGGATGTGTTGCTCATCAGGAAAAGTACAACTAACCGAAATTGAAACACTACCTGAGCCATTGCACGGTTTACTTATTGGTACTGATCCAGATTCTAGCTTATTCCTGAAGTCAATTCGCACATTCAATTCATGTTTCCAAATGACATCGTTTGGAGCAACAGAAATAGTTAGCTATGTTGCAGCAAACGGTCAACAATTTAATTCCACATTTAAAATCAAAGGCCAAGTTTATCACAAAGTGGGCTCATTGCTGCCAATGCCAAACGAATCTCATAAATTTTTACAAATATACTTTGTGGGTGGCGAGGACTCCGAACGTGCACTCGCCAATCGAGTGGATGCACGTTGCGACTTCCATAATCTTAATTCACCTTTTGCCAGGCGTATCGTCAGTGAGCTAGACGCTCTGTTAAATGAGTACAATGAATTATTAAAATTTTTCAAAGCACACATGCACAAGCTACAAAGTGACAATCACGCTATTGTCATCAATCCTGATAGAACACCAGCTGGAGAGAATGTACTTAGATTCAACGCACCTGTTGTTGAAGACGTTGCTGGAATCATGGTTGGTGACCGTACAGCTACGCGACAAATCGTGATTCGAAGAAGAAATAATGATCTTCAGTTCATCAGTGATACCCATCGTTCATATGACGCTCTCCAATATCCACTAATTTTCTGGAAGGGACAAGATGGATATTATGTAAACATTAAACAACGAGATCCCGTAACAGGTAATTCTTTCATTATTAACAACATAATTAATTTATTATTAAAGAATAAATCTTCAATTAATTTAAATATATATTATTACAGGAGCTGAAACAAATAAAAACGTTAGCTCGAAGGATTTTTATTCATATCGTTTGATGATTAGACGCAGCCGAGACAACATCATTTTACGATGTCGTGAGCTTTGCCAACAATTTATGGTCGACATGTATGTGAAGATAGAGAGTGGACGACTAAGATACTTGCGATATAATCAACAGAAACTGCGTGCGGAAGAATATATTCACTTGCGAGATGCTATTGCGAATAACGCTGACACTGCCGAAATTGGTAACTCTGTTATCTTACCATCATCGTACATAGGTAGTCCACGTCACATGCAAGAATACATACAGGATGCTATGACTTTCGTGCGTGAATATGGACGACCGTGTCTTTTTATTACTTTTACATGTAATCCAAAATGGCCGGAAATAACATCGTTGATATTACCAGGACAACATGCAATACATCGTCATGACATTACAGCACGTGTGTTTAAACAAAAATTAAAGTCTTTAATCAACTTTATTACCAAATTGCATGTATTTGGACCCACACGTTGTTGGATGTATTCAGTTGAGTGGCAAAAGCGTGGATTACCTCATGCTCACATTTTAATTTGGTTGGTCGACAAAATACGTGCTGATGACATCGATAGTTTGATTTCTGCAGAGATTCCAGATCCGTCTACTGATCAATTACTATTTGATATTGTTACTACAAACATGATTCATGGTCCGTGCGGAAATCTGAATCCTTCATCACCTTGCATGGTGGACGGAAAATGTACAAAGCGTTTTCCTAAAGATTTTACTAACGATACGGTCACACATGTTGACGGATATCCAATATATCGTCGAAGAAGTACCGAAAATGGCGGACAATCTTTCGTTAAAACTATCAACAAGGCAGACATCGACATTGATAATCGTTGGGTAGTACCATATTCACCTTTGCTGAGCAAAACATTCGATGCTCATACTAATGTTGAGTTATGCAGTTCGGTGAAGAGTATCATGTATATTTGCAAGTATATGCATAAAGGAAGTGATATGGCTGCATTTAGGGTTGAAAATACTAATGTTCATTCTCCTCCAGTGAATGAAAATGATGAAATTACGATTTACCAAATTGGCAGGTATATCAGTTCCAATGAAGCTGTCTGGCGCATTTTCGGTTTCCCAATTCATGAACGGGATCCAGCAGTTATCCATTTAGCTGTCCATCTTGAAAACGGCCAGCGCGTATATTTCACCAACGATACAGCGCTTGATCGTGCTATAAATCCACCAAAAACTACGCTCACCGAATTTTTTGAACTGTGCAATCGTGCGGATGCTTTTGGTGCCTTCGCACAAACACTGCACTATTCTGAAGTTCCATGGTATTTTACATGGACTCAGTCAAAACAATGGATGCCCCGTAAGAAAGGGATACCAGTTGATCCGTGCTTCGGTTTATTCAAATCAAATAATTTGGGTCGTGTATATACAGTCAATCCAAGGCAAACTGAGTGCTTTTATCTGCGACTATTGTTAGTTAATGTCACCGGACCATTGTCATTTCAAGATATACGGAAGGTAGATGGACAACAGTATCCTACGTATAAAGATGCATGCCTTGCTCTAGGCTTGCTAGAAGAAGACAACCATTGGGACAGTATGCTTGCTGAAGCAGCATTAAACTGCACAGGAAAACAAATTCGTCTACTATTTGCTATATAGTATTGACTACATGTTTCCCGACCCGAGCACAAATGTTGTGGGATAATCACAAAGATTCAATGACTGATGATATATTGTATCGACATCGTACAAGGTGCAACGATCTAGCAATATTATTCAGTGATGCAATGTACAATGAAGCATTGATTGCTATCGAGGATCTTTGCATTGCTATTGCGAATTTACCAATCAGTCATTTCGGTATGAGCTCACCGAATCGAAGTGCATCTGATTTACTCAACACAGATATCAATCGTGAACTACAGTACGATACTGTA
This sequence comes from Cotesia glomerata, assembly GCF_020080835.1. Classification (NCBI taxonomy): domain Eukaryota; kingdom Metazoa; phylum Arthropoda; class Insecta; order Hymenoptera; family Braconidae; genus Cotesia; species Cotesia glomerata. The sequence goes on from NC_058164.1 coordinate 23,541,545, forward strand.
GAAATGGCAAGCATCGTTAGTCGCAATGTTCCACTACTAAATGATGAACAAAAAATTATCTACGACCGCATCATGCTGGCAGTTTCGGCAGGACAAGGAGGATTCTTTTTTTTAGATGCACCAGGTGGAACTGGCAAAACATTCCTTATTTCGCTACTTCTTGCTGAAATACGATCAAAAAATGGCATCGCATTGGCCGTTGCATCTTCTGGCATTGCAGCTACTTTATTAGATGGAAGCAGAACAGCTCATTCAGCATTTAAGCTGCCGTTGAACATTCAAAATAATCCAGATGCAGTGTGCAACATAAAAAAACAATCGTCTATGGCCACAGTGATGAAACAATGTAAAATTATTATCTGGGATGAATGCACTATGGCACACAAACATTCGCTTGAGGCATTGGATAGGACATTAAAGGATATAAAAAACAACGATAAACTATTTGGCGGCACTTTGTTACTCCTTTCAGGTGATTTCAGACAAACACTTCCTGTTATTCCACGTTCAACGTGGGCTGATGAAATTAACGCTTGCTTAAAATCATCGCGACTATGGCGTAATGTTGAAAAAGTACAACTTACGGTGAACATGCGCGTTCAAATGCTTCAGGATCCATCCGCCGAAGCATTCTCTAAACAACTGTTAGATATTGGCGATGAGAAAGTTGCTGTACATGAAAATACTGGATGCATAAAATTACAGACGAACTTCTGCACAATCATCGACTTGCAAAATACTCTTATCGATCACATATTTCCCGACGTACACACACAATATGAAAATCATAAGTGGCTGGCAGAAAGAGCGATCTTGGCAGCTAAAAATGTGGACGTCAATGGGTTAAATTTAAAAATACAACAGCTGTTGCCTGGGGACTTGGTGTCATACAAATCTATCGATGCAGTTTGCGATACCAACCAGATTGTGAATTATCCAATTGAGTTTTTAAATTCATTGGATTTGCCAGGCATGCCACCACATCATTTACAATTAAAGGTTGGATCTCCGATTATTCTGCTTCGTAACTTGAACCCACCACAGCTATGTAATGGCACACGATTAGTCATTAAAAAATTAATGAAAAACGTTATTGAAGCCATCATCTTGAATGGCAAGTTTCAAGGCGAGAATGTGTTGCTGCCACGAATCCCTATGATTCCCACAGATGTACCAATTGAATTCAAATGCACTCAATTCCCAATTAGATTGGCATTCGCTATGACGATCAATAAGTCACAAGGACAAACATTGTCTGTATGTGGCTTAGATTTGGAAACACCGTGCTTTTCTCACGGACAACTATATGTAGCATGTTCTCGCGTGGGAAAACCATCCAGTTTGTTTGTGTTGGCTAAAGACGGACTAACCAAGAATATTGTACACTCTATTGCGCTGAGAGATTAATTTTTTTTTTTTTTCAACTGCCATAATTGATAGTAAAAATATGAATAATTATTTTTGATGTTTAAATAGCTATCAAGGATTGTAATTTAAAATATATTTGTTACTTTAATAAAGATTAATTTATTAACCTAAATAAAACATACTTTTATTGTTTATAACGCTTTCCATTATAAATATATCCCCGCACACTTAGTGCTCTAACTCCTCTTCTTTCCCGCTTCACATTTAAATATTTGAAAATATTTTGACGCTTAATGTCTGAATGGTAAAAGTAGACTAACATTGGCCTAGATGCAATCAAAAACAGTCTGACGGTGTGACGAAAGAAGTCGAATTTTGATCTAGAGACTATCGAAAACAAATTAAACAAAATACTGAAGATATGTTTTGAATCGGCATAGACCAAATGAATTATTAAAAATTTATATTTATTTCGAATAAGATAACATTTATCAATGTACATAAAATGTTTATTTCCAAAGAAGACATCAAAATTACAATGACGGGATAACATAAAAAGTTTCTTCAAGAACAATGAAAAAAATTGGACAATTTTCAGTTTTGACAGCTATTGTTTGACGGTGTTTCCTCAACTTCAACTGGAGCACAATATGTGTTCACCGACATTGGGAACATGACTTTAATACAGTTCTTAGAGCAGCAATCTTTATTCAGCATACACTTAGAAAATCATAGTTAATCATTATTATTACTTTTACTGTTTTTGATTAAAGGAAAAAATGTGATATGTATTTTTACGTACGATTTGCCCATCTGCTTGGCAACCACCACTCCTTATTGTGGATTTGAACGATTCATAGTCCTGGTAAGATCTTGCTTGGTGTATCGGATCCCTTGCACTTGTGGCAAATCATATATAGGACAAACGAAACAGAAACTTAGGAAGCGGATTAATCAACACATCAACGATTGCAGGCCTGTCAACATTAACAAGAGTAATATGACGGCATTGGCGGATCATCATTTTGAGAGTGGGCATGACTTTCAGTTTGACGCTGCTCAGATTTTAGACTATGAATTTCATTTTCTAAAACGTAACATCAGTGAGATGTTTTTCATCAAAGTGTTTGATTGTGTCAATTTTAGGTCTGATACTCAGGGATTAAGTTCATCATATAGTGATATCATATCAGTGGCTAAAAGATTGATGCAATAATTGTTTTGTGATCTAATGTTTTTTGTTAAATTTCACTTTTCTAAAGGGGTTTTCCATAAGGGTTTCTTTAAAAAAATTTTTTTCTTTGGAAAACATTTTTTTATTTTTTTCTTTGAAATGTGATTTTAAAAATATTAAATATCAAGAATTTTTTTATAGGGATTACTTTAAGACAATTTGTATTTATTTATATGACAAATAGTTTTGTATTAATTAATATTTTTTTAAATCATAATCAGTTCAAAATTGGGAGTCGGCATAGTAGATTTGAGAAGTATAACTGTTTTTACCATTACAGTTATTTACCCTCAGTCTGTTGCTGTCTGTCTTGTATGTAATTATTGTAATTTTATAACTGATTATTGTTGACTAATTTGCTTAAATGGAATAGAGATTGACTAAGTTTCTTAATATTATGGTTACCACTTGTTTGACTTTATGTATATATTGTTAAATTATGAAAAAAAATTTTTCGGAGTTTATTTTGAGATACAACAGTGTTAACCTCAAATGTAAGATTTTTAATGTTTTAATTTATCTTTTTGTTATCTTTGTCATATTATTATTACAATGTGTTTTCTTTTGTACAGTTTACCTGATGAAGTTGTGAAATACAACGAAACGTTGCAACATTTAAAATTTTAATACTGAGTTATTTTTATGGTCCAAGTTCCTGATAATTTTCATTATTATTTATAAATTATGGATGATAACAGAAGTCATAATTAGTCCTGGTAAGGTAGATCTTCAGGGTGAGGTACGCAAGTTAAGCGAAGTTTACCTTGGGGTCTAAGACACCTCCAAGAACAGCAGTTACTGTTGATATTACACTGCAAAAATAAAAACTCTTGATTCTATGATGCTAAAAATGAAAGATGTTACTTACAAATACGTTATTTGGAAGACAATATCCCGGATTAACACTTCGCATCAATAGCAAATAGTCGGCAAGCTCTTTAACGGCATGGACGCAGATACCTTCGCATGTGTTTGAGCAACATTCACGTCTTTGCAAACACTGAAAAAAAATGTTTTGATATTATTAATTTTTTATCCTTTGCGGATTTCATCAATAGGTACCAAACTATTCTTGTTACAATTTTAACTCACCCTTTGTCCATAAGATTTACAACTACTATTCGTCGATGTGGGATTGGACAGTCCACTGCTTCGTTTTACAATTTGATGTTCTGAGACACAGGAGGAGTGAAGTGATCCTTCAATCATAGAACAGCTACCAGAACAGCAGTCAGCCGTGGAATGGCACTGCAAAAATGGTGATTTGTTATTTTGTTCACATCAACAGATTACATTAATGCTTACTTGTTGGCCAATTGATGAGCAATATTTATGATCCTGGTCCAAACCTAGTCCAAGCTCTGCAGTAACAAGCACAATAACCAATCGGATGATGAAAACCGCCATGATTAACCACTGGTTCAGTCTACTGTTTTCGCTTCGGCGCAATTAACTATATATTTTATTCTACTCAATACGTAGCAGCACGATGAAATCGTAAAGTATAAAATAGAACTATCAACAACTAAAATGATATCATACAATAAAAGAATCGTTTGAAACTTGTAATGAGTCTCTATGCTTCAAAAGATAATGAAAAGCATCTAATTCTTAGCAACGAACTTTGTCAAAAACAAATCAGAATTATCAGTAAAATAAATTAAGACACTAATAATATCATTTGCTATCTTGCCTGAGGCCTTATATTTTGAAAGATTGATATGTTCACATAAAAAAGTGGTTTTAATGGCTTGGAATGTGGAATTTTTAACTCTTTATTTTTTAACCTTCTTATTTGCTTTATGGAAAGTTTTGAAATCAAAATTGCTGCTTAAGTTAATTATGTTTAGTTAAATTATAATTAAATTTTTTTCAGCTAATAGAGAAATTTTCTGTACTTTGAGCAGTCATATGTGAATAGTATATTACACACCTAGGGAAGTAAAGTAAGAAAGGTCTCAGATCACATGGAATTGTTGGCCGAGGCGAAGCCGAGGTCAACAAACGTGATCTAAGGCTTTCTTATTTACTTCCCGTGGAGTGTATACTATTTTTTTGCTCGACGAAAGCAGAAAGCGACAACTTTGTTTAGCGCAGCGGGCTGAAAGTTGACGCTTTCTGCCCGTCGAGCAAAAAAATTCATTTTTCTGCCCTCCGGCCGGAAAGTGGCAACTTTCTGACCGCTGCGCTAAACAAAGTTGCCACATTACGGCTACGTCGAGCAGAAAAATAGTATACACACCTTGGCCAGTAAATAAGAAAGCCTCAGATCACATGTTTGTCAACCTCGGCTTCGCCTCGGCCAACAATTACATGTGATCTGAGACTTTTCTTATTTTACTGGCCTAGGTATGTAATATACTATTTTTGCTCTCCTAGACGAAAGTACGCTCTTCTGGGACGCACTGTACTCCAGGAAGAGCAACTTTTATGGCCTGCTCTAACGCATGCGCGCAATGCATATTTTCTGGCCAGCAGCACAGAACCTCGCTTTCTTTCGTACTTTCGTGGTGCGACCGGCCTATACAGCGAGTTTCAACTGTATATAACAGTCACAACATCGTCTGTATGTAACATATCAGCGCATAAACTAACCAAAAAATGTCAAATAAATAAAAATAATTTTAATAATTTCTAACTAGATTATTTTTAATGAACTATTTAATAATAATACTGCACAAATAATTTATATAAAAATTTTAGAAAATAAAATATAAAAGTTTTGTAGATTTTATTTGCTTTCTTTTATATTTTGACAGCTAATAAAGCGATGTTTATAAAACAATCGATGTTTATAAAACAATGTAAATAAAATTATCTATAATCAACTTACTAGTAGAATTATTTCTTTCAATTTGTTTTCTTTTTATTAAATTAACTAAGCCAATTTTTTATTTAATATAACATTATGATTAACGTTAAAATTTTAATAAAAAATGAAATAATTTTTTTACGGTAAATCTTTCAAAAAACCATAATTATAAAGTTTTCGTCCTGCTTAATTGTTCGCACACTATTACGGTAATGGCAATTACCTAATGGAAAAATTCGCTCATTAACATCATCAAGGCAAGGTAAAAAAAACGTATTAAAAATGAAGCATCACGTTCCGAGGAATCGGTGTCGCTTTTAGGTCGAATATTTTATTCAGCGTAAAGTTTTCTCATAGAATACAAAATAATAGAAATAACAACAACAATAAAGGACATATATTTAGCAAGGAGCACCAGTTGTGATTCTCCGTCTCATTCTCCGTCCATTAAATTCGTAACTCTTGTATATTTATCGCTGTTAGAGAAGAGGTTGGACCCGTTTGTTGCCGCAATAACGGTAATGGTAGTAACTGTTTGTTAGTGATGGCGCTAGCAGCCCCTTCTAGCCGAAGCGTCCTCCCCCCTCCACCAGTTAAACAACAGGAGTAGCTGAAACGGGCGATATGTCCACCCTAGCTCGATTTATCCTCAGGTAATTAGCAGGAGTAATAATTAATGCCGTCGTGCATTGCGCTAATTATCATCGGAGAACCTTTTAAGAAATGAAAGAACATTTGAAATAAAACAAAAGCTCCAAGTTAAACTCCACCCGGGCTTTTTTTTATTCCATTTTCTTTTCCTTTATTTCATTTTGTTTTCCGCTATCCTTTATTGCGATCACGGGCGTCCGGATTGAATCGAAAGTCAAATAGCTCCTCGGTGTTTGCTTACTGAGATGTTGATGCTGCATGGAGCAGATCTTTAACGGGGCACGTCTTAACGAGGGTGGTACACCCACGAATGACCGAATAAATGAACGACTGTTGAGGGGACCGGCTATCCATCAGGGTGCTTTTGTCGCTCTAATGAGAGCTTTAATTATTCAACCTAAAGTACCTCACCCCGTTCGCTCTTCAGCTTCCTCATCTTCAAAAGCTATCGCGGCATCCGGCCATTCCTGGATTGAGCTTGCTACTGGATACTGGGGACTAAATACCACTGCTGTGTCCCATCGCTTGTAATTTATCATCAATGTTGAGGATTCAGTATACTCGCTCTGGTTAACAGAGACACCTGTGGAAAGGTTTGTAAACTTATTTTTTGGACTTCTAAATTAAATACAAAACAGCATTTCTTGCACGGAAAAAAATAAATAGTAAATGCTACATGATGCAGTCTTGGTAAATAAACATGATGAAATCATGTTGCAGCCACATGATTTGTCATGTTTCGGCAACATGACAATCATGTTGCGGTAGTATGAAAAAAATCATATGGCAGCAACATGATTATCATGTAGCCTTAATAGCATAAAATTAAACTGCAACAACTAAATATTTATGGTTCAAAAAAATTATTTATTATCAATCAACTAGACTTTTTCGGAGTTATAATATTGTAGATGCAATAGCGAACGATGTTTTTCTTGTCATGTATGGTATAACACCGATAGCATTTGATTGTCATTATCATGCGTGGAATGTAAAAATTAATAGTCACGCTAATTGTGTAAGGAACCTTAATCTGTTACCTTCAATTGTACCTTGTCTATCGATAAAAAAAAGGCATGAATTATGTTGCAACAGGACACTTAATTTGAAAATAATAACAATTAATAATAACTTAATTACTTTTATCACAAACCAAAGCTATTGGCAATAAAAATTGTATATAATTTGAATAAACAAAGATATCGGTCACAAATTGTATAATTCGATAATTTACTCTTATTTTCATATGCGATATTATAAATCCGACAAAACCTAGTTACTTTATAATAAATAATGTTTCTGAAGCATAAATATTTAGTTGTTGCAGCTTAATTTCGTGCTACCAAGGCTACATGAAAATCATGTTGCTGCTACATGATTTTTCTCATGCTACCGCAATATAATTGTCATGTAGCCGAAACATGACAAACCATGTGGCTGCAAAATGATTTCATCATGTTTATTTACCAAGACTAAATCATGTTGCATTTACTATTTATTTTATTCCGTGTGTTTCATTAATTTTCAACGAAGTAAAAATGGAATATGATCACCTAAACGTACACTGATAGAAAGATTTAGTATGGAGTAATAAACTAAATTAGTAACAAAATTTTTAGTCATTTATTTGGGAGAAAAATAGTATATTACACACCTAGGGAAGTAAAGTAAGAAATGTCTCAGATCACATGTAATTGTCGGCCGAGGCGAAGCCGAGGTTGACAAACATGTGATTTGAGGCTTTCTTATTTACTTCCCGTGGAGTGTATACTATTTTTTTGCTCGACGAAGGCGGAAAGCGGCAACTTTGTTTAGCGCAGCGGGACGAAAGTTGCCACTTTCCGCCCGGAGGGCAAAAATATTTTTTAACTTTCCGCTAAGAAAATTGAAAATTTTCAAAAATCGAGAAGTTATTGGTTTTACTCTGTTTTGCAAAAATCGAATTCTCATCAGATCTCGACGTTCTGAGGTCCTAGGAAGCTTCGTAGACTACCCTTGCGAGAGTGTCACTATGTATGTATGTATGTATATATATATATATATATGTGTGTGTGTGTGTGTGTGTGTGTGTGTGTGGATGTATGTAAACCTCTCATAAATATTGAACGGCTTGACTGATTTTATCGCGGTTGGTGCCATTCGAAAGGGCTTGACTGAACTTAGATTTTCAATATCTTTTGGAACGATTCGAACCGGTAGATTTTGAGAAATCGCAAAAAAACTACAAAAAAATGGGGTTTTTTGGAATACCTTTTAAACGGCTTTACCGAGCAATTTCGAAAACTAATCAGCTCTCAACATCAAAAAACCACGTCGATCGCCGCCAGTCCGGTCAAAATCGGTTGATTCGTTCGTGAGTTATCGTTGACGAAAGAAAACCGAAAAAAGTGTTTTTTCAGAATTACTCCGAAATTTTTCGTTCTATCAATTTAAACTTGAAGAATTTTTATGAAGCTTAAAAAACTGCGTCGAACGCCACCAACCGCGTGAAAATCGGTTCATTTATTCAAAAGTCATTGCGATTTGAAAATTCAAAAAATAGTCCTTTATCAAACTTTTGAGCTCGAAGAGCTCAAAAGCATACAAAAGCCATTTTTTTGAGCTCAGAGAGCTCAAAATAATACACAAATTGTATTTATGAGTTCGAAGAGCTCAAAAACGTCATAAGTGCGATTTCAAGCGTTTAGGTATAGAATTGGCGGGAAGTTGCAAGGATTGCCTTCAGGGTCAACCGTTTTCATAATTTTTTTTTTCAGTGTAGAACTTCTATCAGTGCACCGCTTAGAAAAAGAGGTTGGATAAAGATCATTAAATTTCTTTTCTTGATATTTTTTATACAATACAATATAATACAATTCTTATATTATATAATATAATTTTATATAATACAATATAATACAATACCTTGATATTATTAATTTAATTAGTAAAAAAAAAATTCCTAAAAAGACTAATTTTCCCATACTAAATCCCTCAACATCTTTCCGTGTCATTGATACCTTTTGACCATAAAACAAACAAGAAATCCAAAATGTCAAATAGGTGACTTGTAGGTTACTAGTCACGTCACTTGCTTAGCAACTATGAACAGATCAATTCCTCAAAAAATTCTTTTGACACGAAATCACGCCTGATCCATAGTAATCAAATAGAGTAAGCCCTCAGGTGGCTCTGATCAAATTACCCCGAAACAAAAAGTATATTTAGTTATAATGCGTGGCAATATGACAATATTCTTATTCTCACTAGTATCATGTGCGAGGGGTGCTCGAGTGGTGTCACACGGCACGTGTCCTTGTAAATGTACAGTATCCCCTGTTTCTTCACGGCAATATTGTTTTGTCGGCACGCGGCGTTGACAATGTCGACATTGTCGAGTGACTGCTCTATGGCGCAACAAACTCCCTGAGGAGTTACGCCAAACAATGCTCTAATTGTCCCGATTAATCCATTACAATTGAGTTAATATTCCATAAACAAGCACATTTTTTTCTGATTTCTGATTCTTGATTTTGGTTATCAAGTTATAAGAGCCTTGATATATTAATTTTGGTTTGGTCGAGTCATCGAAAAAAAAAAGTTTTTTTCCACACAAAATACACCATATTTTTATCCTAGTTTTTTTAAATCCAGTTACACTGATTTATAACTTATTGAAAAATTACCCAGCTGTATTACAATTGATATCATAATTTGGATGGATCCTTGGGTACGAAAAAAATTGCTCAAATGGGATTTACGTAATTAAAAATTCAATTTTTAAACTATTTAATTAATAATTAATTAAATTTTTTTTAATTGAATTATTATGATTAATTAAATTTTCTTAAATTTAATCTATATTATTAAGAGAATAAGAAAAATTTTGTTTCCAGGATAGTCATATGATAAAATCGGTTTTTTTAGTGAAATTTAGTGTCATTGCAAAGATATTGACTTGAATTTGTGCCTTTTAAAGGTTTCATTTCATTCTCACCGATAGTCAATTTATTATGATAAGTATTTAGGCTGCATTCGAAAATACTCTATTTCTAGATACATAATTAAGAAATAACCTTGTATCTTGTGAATTATTGACATTTTTAAAGATATAAGCTCATCCAGATGTTACGCTCATCGAGACCTTTCATTTAAGTACCCACATCAATTTTTTATATATTTTATATATTTATATATGGGGCATTCCATGCAAAATGGGAAAATGAGTCAAATTTAAAAATTTCTCTAATTCATTCTAATTTAGTCCTAATTTATTATTAAAAGTCTATGTTTTACTAATTTGTAAAGAAAATTCTTTTTAATCAATAAGAAAATCGATTATTCTCTCTTAGTAACTTTTCAGCCGTATACTAACGTATCCGGGTCAAATGTTGTTTTAATAATTTTAAGAACAAATTCATTTTATCTTTGTTATTAACTAACATATCTATTATCATAGTTTTAAGAACAAATTTTTTTGTGTTCGTTATTAATTAACACTTAAGTTTATCAAGATCGTGTTGTCAGCATGCTAAATCTTTTATTCGTGTTTTTTAATTAGTTTTTTTTAATTATCCTAAATAATTTATAGTTAAATATATAAACAATAATGTTTCTAAGGTTGAAATGATATAAAAGTCTTTTTAATAAACAACTTGATGTACAAATTTTGTACTTGTCCCACCAGTCACAAATGCCTGTCCCACCAGTCACAATAAAAACAAATTTTTTTAATTGTTTCTACGTAGGTAATCAGTCTAATTCTTCATAATATTGAATGTTTGTAGGATAAATTTTGTATTGAGAGGGAAATATTTTTTAAAAGTTTAGTGGTCGAACTGAAATTAGACTTTAAGTATACCTTTGGTAAGAGAGAAGGATTTTTCAATGTCCCACCAGGCGCACTAAGGGGGCGTCCATTAATTACGTGAGGTGTTCTAGGGGGGGAGTGGATCAAGCTAAATCTTACCAAATCTCACTTAGGGGGGAGGGGGGATCTTAACAAATATCACGTAATTTTTTCTCTAGCAGAAAACAGTGTAAAATTGCGTGAAATAGTATTTCTATAAAAAGATATGGCCAAATTTGACACAATAGTGTTTGTCGTATTCGTCTGAACCCTGCAGAGCAGCAAAGTAGCGCTCGATTGTTTAATTTGATTATTGATCGATAGGATTCACTAATTTTTTAGGTAGATTTATTTAGAAATCTATCGGTGGTACCCGGTCCCATGTCGTAATTTTAATAAAATTTTGTCATAATACGTTTAATTATCTTCAATTTAAGCTATTGTTCGTCGACTTTTAATACTTTTTTCAATTTATTTCGTAGTTAAGAAAATTCAAAAAAAATCAAGAATAAATTAAATTTTAGCTTTTATCATCAAATGACTTTTATCTGTAAAAAATCCGATTTTTTAGGTAGATGTCTTTAAATATCTATTTGTAATAGTCAATTTCATGTCGTTATTTGCAAAAATATAATAGAAAATAAATTTTAGGACATTACGGCCTTTTAATAACGTGTTTTTTTCAATATTCAAACAAGAAATCTACCTATCCATGTCGGGTGTAGCCGAATGGCGCTTTTTTTTCTCAATAATCCAACACGTTTACAGCCAAAACATAAATTTTGAAGAATCTCGCGTGAGATTAGGGGAGGGGGGAGGGAGTTGGGGAAAATCTTACGAAATCTTATCAAGGGGGAAGGGGGGGGGTCAAAAAATTTTCAAAAATGCCTCACGTAATTTATGGACGCCCCCTAAGTCAAATGATAATTACGAGAAACATAAAAAGTAATGGAGGTTTTTGACAAAGGAATGTTGTTAATTAGTTATTCTTCTATACTACACGGTGAGAAATTTCTGTAGAAATTTACTATGCATACATAATAAGACTGAACCTTAATGACTCAATTCAAAATATTACCATAAAAATTTAAGAATATCATATTGTACCAATCAATATTTACTAGGGACCATAGTAAATTTGACCATGCAACTGTTACATAAACATATATAAAATATTTTCGTAAACTGACAGAACAAAAACTGTTAGTGTGCTTAAAACTTTTCATTATAGTTCCATAGTAAAATTTCTGTTGCTCAGTCGACAATAAAAATTTATAAAAAAGTTTCACATTTAGTCACGTGTACTCGGTTTAAATTTAAAATTGTGACTATGAAATTTTCAAATGTCCCATAGTAAACGTATGCGCGTCAGTCGCGACGCGCGCTCTTTCATTTTTTCGTGCTGCTTTGTTTTGTCAACATGAGTCTACAGACGCTATCAGTAGTGGTTAATGGTGTTATGAAAATTGCAATAAACATTAAGTTTTAAATAAATATTAGTTTATAAATCCATCAACACATGAATAGTTAATGAAAATTTGTAAGATTCATAAATAATAAAATATTTAATAATTTACCGTGAAAAATTAAAATGAAAACAAACATTTGATGGTTAACCTGCAACCGACACTTCTAATAATAATAAAAAATAATTTAAAAGTTATATATTGTGTTTATAATTATTCATAATAAAATTAACTGCCAAAATAATTCCTACGTTCATTGTTAAAAATGAAAAAAAAAAATAAAAAAAACTATATTTTAAAAAAATATTTTTAAAAATTATTGCAAACAAAAAAAATCTTGTTCGGTTTGATATTTTTTTTGATTGCTAAAAACATTTTTTACTCTAAAATTTTTTATTTTTTACAAACGTTTTCTTATTTTTTTTGCTATAGTACATTCGGAAATTTAAATTATTGCATATTTCATTTTACTATGGTACATTTCAATTTCTACCATTTACTATGTCTGATTTCATTTGTTTCGGAAATTACTATGGGCCATTGTAAAATTTTATTCTGAGTCAATAAGGTTCACTAGTAATATGCACCATTGTAATATCTAAAATCCATGCAGAATAAAAAATAATGGAAATTTCTCACCGTGTATAAGATAAATTTTACTATAGTATAAGTTTCAAAAAATTTGAATTTTTTGCTATTGAAGATCAACTTCTATTAAGCTAGCCAGGCTAAACACGCAAAATTGCTCGAATTTTGGGCTGAAAATTTGTTTATTTTATATAAAGATAAATTTTGCACTAAATGATAATCGATTCTGCTTATTTGGCTTTATTTACGATATAATCTCGATATAATCTCGCCATTCCAGCTGAACAGACGTTAAAAATCACTTATCAGAGAATTTGATCTTCTACCGAGAAATGTTTGTTGACTCATCAGGACTTCAGGACCATTGACTCCAGACAGCGGAAATATTTATGAGGGATGATTATGATAATGATCATAAATTATTAATTTTTAAAAATCAGCGAAGGGGCATTAGCAATTAGCATAACAATGGAAATAGAGAAGATGGTAAGATTCGAGACAAGCCTGTATTTATATTAGCCTCCACATTTTCTTGGGAGGTACTCCAGTACCAGAGCCAGGGGAGCGGGCACTTACACCCTGGCCATCAACCTAAGAGGACGCCCCAGCGATTGCAGAAGCACACATTGTAGGTTGTAGAAAAGCGGATTTATCATGCTGCTTCCTTCATTTCCTCCTGCTCACGTTCTATTTTATTCTTCCCTAAGTACCTACTGCTATTAATTGCTCCTAAGTGGCCAGACAAAGCTATTAAGGAAGCATTTTGTAGCATTCCCGAATCACGGAAATCTCTCCTCTATAAATTGCTTCTATTCTATCCGAATTGTCTTGCAATGTCTGATGGATTTATTTGCTTCCGCGATGACTAATTAATAGAAATAAGGACTTGTTGTCATTATTATGTTTGATGTTTGCTTATTGGAGCAATCGTTTTTTGGTGTTATTGATCTTTGCTCCCTGTTATTTTTTTTTAAGGAAGAGGATTTATTTGTTACACTGATAGAAAAATTTAGTACGGAGTACTAAACTGATTAAGTAACAAAATTTTCAGTCATTTATTTGGAAGAAAAAAATATTTTTTACCTATCAATATTATTTGTTACAGCTTAATAAATCATTTTTTATTCTAAATAAATTATATTAAGGAAGTTCAAGCGTAACTAATGAGTTAAAATAGTGTTAAAATTTTTTTTTAATTTTAGTTTTCCTAATATTCGTAAAAATTCTTTATTTTAATTTAAAATAATTTAAACAATTTAATAATTGATGATTTTTACTTATTTAATAATGTAAAGTAATAAAATGACTTTGGTATTTATTACTTGACGGAATAAATAAACAGATTTGGCAATAGCGCCCTTGATTATACCCATAACAGAGACGTGGATGAGTGTGTGAGTTAAACATTTCTTTCTCTGTAACTATGTTTCTATCCTTTTCTTTTTTCTCAGCTGTTGACGCGATGTTGTCAAATCTTTATTCGAATAAATGGCTGACGATAAACGAGTTACAAACATAAAATTTGACTTTAAATATTTCAAAAATTATATCGGTAATGTATTATTATTAAATTGTTTTTATATTTTGCAATAATCCAAGTTTCTTGTGTATAGTTTTTTATCCGTTAAAGTTGGGAGGTTAATATTGAAAAAAAATAATTAAAGTCTCGACAAAAGTTTGTCCGCCATAAGAGCCCGTGTATAAGAAGATAAAATATGTGATTTTTAAAATTTAATATCTAAGTAACTAAACGGTGAATCTTTTTTAAATTTTGGGATTAGATAAATTACGTATTTATTTATACGTATACTTAATTTCAAAGCTCAAAGTTGGAAATTATTTTTTACATTAGATTCGCTCGAACTTCCTTAATATAAGGGTGATTTTCTATAAGGACGTCCTAAATCTGTACAAAATTGTCCGACCAAATTATTTTTGATTTTATTAGAAAAAAAATTAACAAGGGCTACAAATCTATCAGCTTAATCATAATAAATAAACAGCCAATTTAATTTTTGTTTTTTTCGATATTTGTGTGTCTTTTGCCATATAACAGGGGACTGTTTTTTTAATCAAATTGAGAAAAATCACCCGTGTAAAAAAAAAGTTTCCGGAATAGTTTCTGGTCCGGAACGTTCCTATGATAAGACAATCCGGAACATCCCCGGAATACTTTTGCAATGTTCTCGAAATAGTTCTGGATCATTCATGGAACACTTCCGGAACATTTCCGGAAAATCTCCGACAGACTTATAAAACATCGCTGGAATACTTCGAGAATAAATTAGGAATACTTCCGGAACATAATCCAAACGTTTACCGGAAATGTTTCAGAAGTATTCGAGGATTTTTCCAGGAATATTTTAAACATATCCCCGATGTATTCCCGATATATTTTGTAACTATTCCCGATTTGTTCCAGAAGTATTTCGGGAATATTCCAGGAATGTACCGGAGGTGTTCCGGAAGTATTCCTAATTTATTCTGGATGTATTCCATATGTTCTATAAATCTGCCGGAGATTTTCCGGAAATGTTCCGGAAGTGTTCCACGGATGTTCCAGAACTATTTCGAGAACATTGCAGAAGTATTCCGGGGATGTTCCGGATTGTCTTATCATAGGAACGTTCCGGACCAGGAACTATTCCGGAACTTTTCAGGAATTTTTTTTTTTACACGGGCAAGTAAACTATTTCAATGCATCCAACTTTTCAAGTTCTCAATGAATCTTTACATTAATTAGAATAATATTAAGACTTATAGATCCAATTTTATAATTAAATTATAAATAAAAATAGTTGCTAGAGGACTGAGTTTTGAAGTGGCCCAGACACATATTTCCAGCACAAACGGTGCTTTGACATTAAATAAAATGGCGATAAAGCGCTAACAGCTCTATGGTTATTAACTCAAGGCTAGTTAGATCCTTATAAACCTTACAAAAGGTAAAATAACACGCTGGATTTTTTTTTTGGCTTTGAACTTCTGGCAGGGGACTGTTCTTAAAATGCCTGGGACAAACTTTGGTTTAATGAATTTAATGAAACAAATTAATTTTCGGTACTTTTTATTGAGGAAGATTGTTAGTTAACTAATTAAGTTTATAAACATTATGGACCAAATTATATATTATGGACGAATAACTTAAAATTTAATCTTAAAGTTTTAATTTTGGGAATGGAACAGCCCAGGGGACTGTTATTTCGGTGGTTTACGAATTTATAGCAAAAAAACCAAAATTTATTTCATTTTAGTTTTCAATGCTCCAAATAGAAATGTTTTTTTACTTTCGTAACAAATTTTTTTTTCGTAACAAAATAACAATTTTTTCAACAAAAAAATGCCTGGGACAGCGAAAAACATCCTTACAGATAAGAGAATCACCCATATATCTTGGATCCAAAATTTTGAACTGTTTTTATTCCGACTAAACTGAATTTGAAATTGTTGATCTAAAGTTGAACTTCTAAAAAACTCTTACTGTTTAAGAGGTTAAATAGCGGTTTCGAAGGCTCAATAAAATATATTTTTGGTTATTTTTTTCTGCTTTAAGAGAAAAAAATTTTTTTTTGGAAAAAATGAGCAGTGGTGTAATAAGAATTAATGTGTTGAAAATTTTATTTCTTAGCTGAAGAAATAAAAATTTTTCTTAGATTAATTTTATTGTTGAAAAAGTTTTATAAATTTGGGAAAAAAACAACTTTTGGATAAAAATTCGCAAGTTGTCTATTTAAAATTTTTTTTTTTCGAAAATTTTTGAAAATAAATTAAATAGAATACTGAAGATACTCTATTGGGTAACAATAAGAATAATAATAATAATAATAATAATAATAATAATAATAATAATAATAATGTTTATTTACTTATTTTATAGCTATATAACAATTGACAGCTATTTACTAATTTATATTTATAGTAAATATAAACCAAATGAATTATTAAAAATTTTTTTAGAAAAAATCAAATTTTTGTTCAAAAAAAACATCAATTTTTTAAAATTCAAAAGATTTTAATTTTTAAATAGCTGGTAAAACGCCGATCTTAGTAAAATGAAATTTCTATCAAATATTTACTTTCTTGAAATTCAAGTATTGAATAATTTTAATAGCATCGCCTTAATTTGACATTTCCGATTTCTTACTTTTACATTAAAAGTAAAGATGAATTATTCCGCGATAATGGTTAATTAATCACCTCACGGATATCGAAAATCAATATTTCACAGTTTAAATAAAGTTAATTAATAGAATATTCAATGATTTGTCACTTAAATTATTAACAATCCGTATTAAATTCTAAAATAGCTAACATTATCTGTCAATTATTAAACCGCGCTCCGTAATTGGAACAATAATTAAAAACATCTTGATCAATTTTTACCCTGCAATAGATCAAGAATAAATTTTTACTACGCGTATTAGATGTACTATTTACATTTTAAAAATCAATTCTTACAAAATCTGTAAAAATTACAATCTGAAATTTTAATTTTTCAGTTTTTTATTTGAAGTGCTACGTTAGATTATATAATATAATACTGGCAACCTTGCAGTCACTATGTGACTGCCGTGACTTTTGAACTATAAATAAATAAAATTTTGCTTTGTTAAATAATGACTTGTTAAATTGCACTGTATTTTCTAAAATATTGACATTTTTAAAGATATAAGCTCAACCCGATGTTACACTCATCAAGAGCTTTCATTTGAGTACCCACATGCATTTTGATATATTTTTCATATATTTATATATATATAAAATATATAAATAATTGATGTGGGTACTTAAATGAAAGGTATCGATGAGTGTTACATCGGGATGAGCTTATATTTTGAAAAATATCAATATTTAACAAGATGAAAGGTAATTTCTTAATTATTAAAATTTTTTAAGATATAAACTTATTGCACGCCCCATGGCGCGAAGCGCGTGAGGTTGTGCTTTATACTCGACTCGTCAAGGTCAAGCAATTTTGTGATCTTTAAGTGCTTCTATCACAACCATATTACACTTATACAATGATATAAGTAGATGTACACCGAAAAAACACTTAAATTAAATCATTTGTTAATTTCTAAAATTATTTCATGTTGCTATTTTGAAAAAAATTTTACGTGGACGTCCGGATGTCACCCCATTTTGGATGTACCAACGATTACTCCCGAACAAATTGATATTTCAAGACCAGACCTTTTTTATTAGTTTAAGAATTCGATGAACTGGGTCCGTATTTCATGTCCGTGGCCTAGTTTACGTATTTTTTTTTAAATTGAATTTTTATTAAAATTCACTACGATACAACCGTACAAAGTCAAATTATCTTTTCTTATTTGTCACGTGAAAACTATGGCGCCATTTGATCAAGCTAGATTTTTTTAGATGGAGTGCGCATTTGACAAGGAAAAAGAACGCCGATATTTAAAAAAAAAAATAAAAAATACTCTGTAAGAAATTAATTATAATTTTTTTTTTTTTAATCAATTACACAATCAATTTTTTTCTTTTCTTAAAAAATGAGTGAGGGTTATGAGGCGTGCACTTTTGGATTTTCCAAACTTTTTCGATGTTACACTCATTGAGACCTTTCATTTAAGTACCCACATGGCATTTTTTATATATTTTATATATATGGTATTTGTGAAATATATAAATATATACTCTCTAAAAATGAATCAGTGGAATTTCACAGTTTCACAGTTATAAGTATACCAAGTGGTATACTTATACCTGTGAAGTAGTGAATTTACTACTAATTTCCAGTGATTTTCACTGTTTCAGATTTAGAGAGTAATATATGAAAAATTGATGTAGGTACTCAAATGAAAAGTCTCGATGAGTGTAACATCGGGATGAGCTTATATATTGAAAAATTTCAATATTTTACAAGATAAAAGGTCATTTCTTAACTATGTATCTAGAGATACACGGAAAAAAGTAAACTGTAATAAATAACAGTCGATTTATAATAAGTAATGATCAACCGCTAAAAATTACCATTTCAAACAGTAAAATCGTGATTTTTCTATTAACTTCATAATATTTACCATTTAAACGTTACAATTTACTCTTTACAAGGAAGAAAATACTATTTCAAACAGTAATATTCGTTATGTAAATGTCTAAAATGTTAAAGTATAATAATTAAGAGTTCAGACTTTGATATTTATCATTTCGTACCTAAAAAATGATCGCATGATATGTAAAAAATATAAAATACAGTCACTAAATTTTGTATACAAGCAACGTCAATATTTGCAAAGTAAAATGGTAAATTTTAAACGCAACGCTAAAAATCAAACTGTAATTATTGCTGGTGAAATGTATATTTTGAAAATATAATTTTTACTGTTTCAAATGTTAAATTCTCCCAGAGTAAAACCCCCTTCTCTTTCATCTGAGTTCCCCTTCTCCTCATAATATGGACTATATATTGAAATGGCATTTTTTACTGTTTGAAACTGTAATTTTTTAAGATGAAAGAGTCGTTATTTATTATAGTGGCAGCTACTAATCACTTATTTTAGATATTAAATTATAAATTGTGGCTTTTATACTTTCTACATTAAGTTCTGTAATATTTCTATTTTTGCCACCCCGATGTCCGCTTTACTGTTTGAAACTATAAAAATTAGCCGGAATCCGAGTGAATATTACAGTTTACTTTTTTTCGTGTAGAGTATTTTCGAATTCAGCCTAAATACTTATCATAATAAATTGTCTATCGGTGAGAATGAAATGAAACCTTGAAAAGGCACAAATTCAAATCAAGACCTTTGCAATGACACTAAATTTCACTAAAAAACCGATTTTATCATATGACTATCCTGGAAACAAAATTTTTCTTATTCTCTTAATAATACAGATACTTGAAATTACTTGAAAGTAATTTTCTAGATTCAAAAATGATTTTCTAAAGCGTATCAATAAGAGGCAATTTGTAAAAACAACAAATATTGGTGTTAATATGTCAGCAAGCTCCGGCCCAATTTGATCCGAAATTAGCCTCTATTACTATGCATGGGCTATCTGGTTGGTGTATCATAATGATGATGATAATGACAACATAGATTAGCTCATATGTGGACTGGGGGCGCTAGGATCTGGCTTATAGCCTCGAGTGCTTTGGGATTCACTATTCATACACGCGACAATTAGATAGGCATTACTCAGTACATATATTACACATGTATCCCTATCAAGAAAGGGAGAAGCTGGTAAGCATTTGGTTGAGAACGGGGTTGTAGATAGGGATGGGGATGGTTGCCAGCACGACTGCGTCGTCGTTTCTGGGCTGAGGGGCAGAAGAGGTTGACGCCGAAGGGGTGGCTTGAGTCAACCCCTAAGCCAGTGTAAACACGTTTTAATAGAGATTCGCTTGAGCGGATATAATAGTCTTGCGGATGTAGCGGCTCGCCTGTCTTTCTACTAAAATTCTCTATATCTATACATAACAGCGGAGCTTTTTGCTCTTCATCATCTTTTTCTTATTCATACACCCGCTAAGGTGACGTGACTAATAATCTACTATAACATTTAACATTTCTGATTGGATTTCTTGTTTGTTTTATGGTGAAAAGGGATCAATGCCACGGAGAGATGTTAAGAAGATTTCTTTTTTGTCCAGGCGAGGGTTTTTTCATTAATTTTAAGGGCCGTTTTAAGAATTGTAAAGCTTGTTAGAAGATTAAATAGTAATGAGAAGCTGTTTTCAGGCTCTAATGGCGTTTCAATGGTTTTTTATGCTGACAGATTCAAGCTAGGTAATAATATGTGCCACAGAAAATCGAGTTGAGTCTTGCCAAGTCCTGAATTTCATTTACTATGGACAAAACCACATTGATAGAAGGATTTAGTTCTATTTAATAAAATTTAGTAATAGATACTAAATGATTTAGTAACAAACCTTTAATTACCACATATTTAGTAATAGTTACTAAATCATTTATTAAAGCCCATTTAGTTCCACCAAATAAATATTTAGTAGTATTTAACATAGTATATTACACACCTAGGGAAGTAAAGTAAGAAATGTCTCAGATCACATGTAATTGTCGGCCGAGGCGAAGCCGAGGCTTTCTTATTTACTTCCCGTGGAGTGTATACTATTTTTTTGCTCAACGAAGACAGAAAGCGGCACTTGTTTGGCGCAGCGGGCCGAAAGTTGACGCTTTCTGCCCGTTGAGCAAAATTTTTTTGCTCGACGGGCAGAAAGCGTCAACTTTCGGCCCGCTGCGCTAAACGAAGTTGCCTCTTTCTGCCTTCGTCGAGCAAAAATAGTATACACTCCACGGGAAGTAAATAAGAAAGCCTCAGATCATGTTTGTTGACCTCGGCTTCCCCTCGGCCAACAATTACATGTGATCTGAGACATTTCTTACTTTACTTCCCTTAGGTGTGTAATATACTATATTGCTACGCAATAAATCGTTTATTGGTATCAAAGAAATTAATTTTTTAACTAATTTTAGCGTAACCTAACTTTTTTACTCAAAATAATTAAAATAAATAATTTTAAGTAAAAATATAAGGTATTATAAAGAAAAGAATCTCAATAAATTGTAATTTTTTATTTGAGACTTTTATAAAATTTAAAATTAAACAAGTTTTTAACATATCAATAATAGAAAAATTGAAAAATTTAAACTAAACTACACTGAGAAATTATATGTAGGCCATTTGAGAGCACTTATAGAAGGATTTAGTTCTATTTAATAAAATTGAGTAATAGTTACTAAATAATTTAGTAACAAACCTTTAATCACCAAATATTTAGTAATAGGTACTAAATCATTTATTAAAGCCCATTCAGTTCCACCAAATAAATATTTAGTAGTATTTAACAAATGATTTATTGCTACGCAATAAATCGTTTATTGGTACTAAAGAAATTAATTTTTTAACTAATTTTAGCGTTACCTAACTTTTTTACTCAAAATGATTAAAATAAATAATTTTAAGTAAAAATATAAGGTATTATAAAGAAAAGAATCTTATTAAATTATAATTTTTTATTTGTGACATTTATAAAGTTTAAAATTAAACAACTTTTTAACATATCAATAATAGACAAATTGAAAAATTTAAATTAAACTCCATTAAGAAATGACATATAAGCCATTTGGGAGTATGTGTGTTTTCAAAGGGAAGATAAATCTCTCAAAATCGAGTTGAATAAAAGAATCTAAGCCAATGAATAGGTTATGTATCACATTGGAATTAAAGCATAGCCATCTACCGACAATAATTACCAAACAAATATTTAGTACCTAGTACCAAATATTATTTCGTGGAAAAAAATATTTATTTTGATATAATAACGCTTTTTTATATAAATATAATTTATTTAGAATAAAAAAATGTTTTATTAAACTGTAACAAATAATATTGATGAGTAAAAAATATTTTTTTCTCCCAAATAAATTACTAAAAATTTTGTTACTAAATCAGTTTAATACCCCGTACACGGAAAGAAAAATATGGGAACTGTTCCCATAAAATTATGGGAACTATTCCCATAAAATTATGGGAACTGTTCCCATAATTATAGGAAATTTTCCCAGAATTATGGGAAAATTTCCCATAATAATGGGAATTATTCCCATAATGGTATAGAAATGGTTTCTATAATTATAGGAATGATTCCTATACAATTATAGGAACTATTCCTATAATATTATGGAAAATATTCCCATAATGATATAGTAATGATTCCTATATCATTATGGGAACTATTCCCATAATGGTATAGGAAGGATTCCTAGAATGTTATAGGAATCATTCCTATACTATTATGGGAATCATTTTCAAAATAAAATAAAGATAAAATCTTCGTGTGGAGTGAGTTCAAAATGATTCCTATAATATATACACAGAAAAAAAAATTGGGACAGCCACATGATTTTCATGTTGTAGGCAATAATAGTTAAAACAAAAATAATAATTAAATAATAATAATAATCATAATAATAATAATAATAATAATAATCTATATTATTAAGAGAATAAGGAAAATTTTGTGGCCAGTGTATTTATGTGATAAAATGGATTTTTGCTTGGAATTGTGCCTTTTCAAGGTTTCATATCATTCTCACAAATAGTCAATTTAATATAATAAGAATTTAGGCTGCATTCGAAAGTGCTCTGTGTCTAGATACATAATGAAGAAATGACTTTGTATCTGGTAAACTATTGACATTTTTGAAGATATAAGCTCATCTTGATGTTACACTCATCAAGAGCTTTCATTTGAGTACTTACATGAATTTTTGATATATATTTTTCATATATACATATATATTCACAGATTCGGTAGAATCTGGCGCCAAGTTCCGTTCAAATCCGTTGTAAACGGAGCGCCAGACTACCGGCTATGTTTACTGTAAGCAGAACGGTTTTTTGAGGCTGCGAAATTTTATTTAATTCTACGGTACTTTTTTTACCCAATTTGTTTATCATAACAGTAATTCATAATTTATTTCACCGTATTAATTAATTATATTCACTTATAACAATTTATTTACTTGAAATTATTAAATTTTATCAGCACATACTATAGCTCGCTCAAAAATTTCGATCCTGACTTTTTTTTGATGGAGAAAGGTCAGCGCCACAGACTAGATAAAATAAAAATGTGTAGTAATCCTCCTATAGATAAGCAACTACAGTTAAAAAAAGTAATTCACAGCTTACATTTACGGCCGCCAGGGTGCACTGGAATTACATCTACATAAACTGTAGCTTCAAGGGGATAGTTTGCAGTAAAAAATGCAGTCAACACGAGATTTAAGTTGTTATCAATTGTAAATTTTCATTATAATTACAAAAAATACTAAAATCCGAATAAAAACAGTTTCACTGTAAAAAAGTCGCGCCAAGTCCACGTTCATAAGACTATTAGGAAAAAAAAAATTTTTTTTTTCTTTACAAAAACATACAAAATAAAAAAATTAAAAAATCCAAGTAACCGATATAATTGTTTATATTTCAATTTTTTTAAAGTCCGAGTAAATAGATTTTACGAATTTCATCAAAAGTAAAATATTTTGCAACCACGCACACTAAATACGTTCTAAAATTTTTTTTTTTTATTTTTAAATTTACAATAAAATTTTTTTTAATTTCCGAAAATCATAAACAATTATATCAATTACTTGGATTTTTTAATTTTTTTATTTTGTATGTTTTTGTAAAGAAAAAAAAAATTTTTTTTTTCCTAATAGTCTTATGAACGTGGACTTGGCGCGACTTTTTTACAGTGAAACTGTTTTTGTTCGGATAATATATGTAAATATATGAAATATATAAAAAATTGATGTGGGTACTCAAATGAAAGCTCTTGATGAGTATAATATCGGGATGAAGTTATATCTTTGAAAATGTCAATAGTTCACAAGATACAAGGTTATTTCTTAATTATTGACATTTATTAAGATATAAACTCATTGTAGTGCTGTACTCATCGATACCTTTCATTTGAGTACCCACATGCATTTTCGATATATTTTTCATATACAGATATATAGATATATATATATAATGTATATAAATATATGAAAAATTGATGTGGGTACTCAAATGAAAGGTCTTAATAAGTGTAACATCGGAATGAGCTGATGTCTTTAAAAATGTCAATAGATGACAAGATACAGTGTCATTTCTTAATTATTGACATTTTTTGAGATATAAACTCATTTCGATGTTACACTCATTGAGACCTTTCATTTGAGTACCCACATGTCATTTTTCATATATTTTATATATATGGTATTTGTGAAATATATAAATATATAAAATATATGAAAAATTGATGTGGGTACTCAAATGAAAGGTCTTGATGAGTGTAATGTCGGGATGAGCGTATATCTTTAAAAATGTCAATAATTCACAAAATACAAGGTCATTTCTTAATTATTGATATTTTTAAAAATATAAGCTCTTGTTGATGTTACACTCATCAAGAGCTTTCATTTGAGTACCCACATGCATTTTTGATATATTTTTCATATTTACATGTATATAATATACATAAATATATAAAATATATGAAAAATTGATGTGAGTACTGAAATGAAAGGTCTCGATGAGTGTAAGATCAATATGAGCTTATATCTTTAAAAATGTCAATAGTTTACAAGATACAAGGTCATTTCTCAATTATATGTTTAGAGATAGAGCATTTTCGAATGCAACCTAAATATCTATTATAAGTTGACTATCATCATAAATTGACTATCGACGAGAATGATATGAAACCTTGAAAAGGCACAAATTCATGTCAAGTTCTTTGCAATGACACTAAATTTCACTAAAAAATCGATTTCATCATGTGACTATCCAGGAGACAAAATTGTTCTTATCCTCTTAATAATATAAATTATTATTATGATTATGATTTAATGATTATTGTTGTCTTAACTATTATTGCCTGCCACATGAAAATCATGTTGCTGTCATATGAAAGTCATGTATCTTCCACAGGAATGTATCATGCGGCAGCCCCAATTTTTTTTTTCCATATAGGATTTAAACCTATATGTTGTGGGAACCATTCTTATACTATTATGGGAATGGTTCCCATAAATTATGGAAACCATTCCTATAATAATATAGAAATGATTCCTATAGCATTATGGGAACCATTCACATAATGATATAGGAATAGTTCCCATAATTTTCTTTCCGTCTACTAAATCCTTCTGTCAGTGTAGAAAATTAATTTCAAGAGCTTTGTAGTTTTAGTTTAGATTGAAAAAAAAAAATTATGTTATATAATCTAACGTGGCGCTTCATATAAAAAACTGAAAAATTAAAGTTTCAGATTGTAATTTGTATAGATTTTGTAAGAATTAAATTTAAAAATGTAAATATTACATTTAAAACTGAGAAAATTAATAAAGAAAAAAACCACTAATTGACTTTTTAGTGTAAGAAAAAAACTTTGGAATTTTTCACACAGGTGAAGAAAAATTTGAAAAATTTCCTCGGTGGAAAAAAAACTATTTTTTCAGTGTACTTTTTTATCTTTTTCTAGTAGATTTTACAGAAATCTAATTATTGCATTGATCCTCATAACAGAACTTTCGAAAAATTTTGCTATTTCTCGACTTAGTTCGTCGACTGGTTCAGAAAATACACATGGTTAAAAAAATTATATATATATACGAAATAGCGCCGCTTGTCTGGATTTCAATATTTTTGAATTTTAAATTTTAAATCGAGTTTTAAAAAATGTTAACTTTCTTCTACTTTTTT
Organism: Cotesia glomerata; assembly: GCF_020080835.1. Classification (NCBI taxonomy): domain Eukaryota; kingdom Metazoa; phylum Arthropoda; class Insecta; order Hymenoptera; family Braconidae; genus Cotesia; species Cotesia glomerata. The sequence goes on from NC_058164.1 coordinate 23,567,746, forward strand.
CAAAATTTTTTATTTTAAACTTCTATTTATACTTTAATTTTTGAACTCGATCCGTCGATGGGATCTCTATTTACTTTCGATTATTAAAAATAAAAAAAAAAAATTAGAAAAACGGTTGACTAATTCCATACCTGGGCACTTAAAATTGCACTTATGACGTTTTTGAGCTCTTCGAGATCAAAAATACAATTTATGTGTTATTTTGAGCTCTCCGAGCTCAAAGAAATAGCTTTGCTATGCTTTTGAGCTCTTCGAGCTCAAAAGTCATCAAAATTCGATGAAACGCGATTTTTCTAATTTTCAAACTGCTGTAACTTTTTAATAAATCAACCGATTTTCACGCAGTAGGCGGCGATCGATGTGGTTTTTTGAGCTCTATAAAAAATTTAGAACAAAAAATTGATCTTAAGAGCAAAAAAATTTCGAAGTTATTACAAAAAAACACTTTTTTCGATCTTTTTCGACAACGATATCTCACGAACACATCAACCGATTCTGACGTTCTATGTGGCGATCGATGCGGGGTTTCAGGGTTAAGAGCTGATTAGTTTTTGAAGTTGATTGGTTCAGCCAATTCGGAGATTTTTAAAAAAATGAAAAAAAAAAAAAACAACTTTTTTTGTCACTTTTTTTGCAATTTATTGAAATCTACTGGTCCGAATCGGTTCCGACTTACAGGAAATCTAAGTTTTGCGAAGCCCTTTCGAATGACACCAACCGCGATAAAATCGGTCAAGCCGTTCAAAAGTTATGAGAGGTTTACATACACACACACACACACACATACATACATACACACACACACACACACACACACACACACACACACAGACGTGCGGACATCATCGTGAAAATAATCAGGAAAGCTTCCTAGGACCTCGAAACGTCGAGATCCGATGAAAACTCGATTTTCGAAAAACGGGGTAAAACCAATAACTTCCCGATTTTTGAAAATTTTCAATTTTCTTAGCGGGAAGTTAAAAATTTTTTTCCTGTAAATCACTTTATATATTGATTTTTTATATTTTACACTTATTTCTCAATTAATGCACCTAAATTTAAATACTTTTCTATTATTATCAAACATTTAATGTCAGTAGAGTTAAAACGTTGATTTTTCTACAGGTTATGGGCTCGCTCCCAAAATAACTTTCAAAGTTTAAAACTTTTTTCTCAATAAGTCCAACTCTCCTTAATGTAATATAAATTCTAATTATAATCTTCCGTAATACACATAATACAAAAAAATCGCCCTCAAACATATTTCCACTCACAAAAAAATCTTCATGCTGAAGCTAATAAACAACGAACTTCAAAAGACTCTTCACCAATATTAGATATAATACCAATTACCTTTTACCTTTACAATTTACCCAAAAAAATTCGCTAGCTGGCTTAAAAGCCACTTATGTTATTTAATCGGCAATTAAAGCCACCAAAAACAAACAATTTGATAAAAAAAAAACAACTTAGAAGGTAGTAAAGAGGATAGAAAACAAAATACCGTGAAAGATCGCCAGTATGAATTTAAATTAATCCATTCCATTAACATTGAAATCATTTATTGTGTGAAATGAACGAGCCTTATTCACTTTTACAGCAGTATAATCGAGATTGGTATAACGCTTTATTGCCAAGCGGCCCACCTGAACCCACTAGGTATTCTCTGTCCTTTTCCCCTATCTATTCCCTCTACAGCTATGCCAGAACCACGGCTGTGCCTCGAACAACTTCCCCCACTTCCCTCCCAATCACACCGGCGGCCGCTAAGTGCGATCCATTACGCCTAATGGAATGCGCCAATTATAACATTTGCTGAATAATTGGCGACCGCTCGGTTGCGTTTCCTCCTCCTCCCCTATTTCTATTGCTGTCTTTATCTCCTTCGCATTCTACACTCTAGACCGGATAAATCTAGAATGTGCTAACGCGAGTGAGAAAGAGGAACGAAAAAGCCAAAATAGAGGGTTAAATTGAAGGGTTTGTGGACATATGCGGCAGTATATCGCTCAATAACCTCCCACCGGTATTGAGCAAATTGGTTAATAACTCCCGATGCTAAATGCACTAGTTACTTTTTATCTAGAAATATATGAAAAAATTCTAATAGAAATTGATTCAGTTTCGATAAATAATTTTTTAAAAGTGCTCTGCGTTTTTTTTTTAAAGCTAAATAGGACAACAAATAGTGATTTCGTGAGTGAATCCGTGGTGGATTAAACCAACCGTGGAAATCCTGTTAATTCAACGTGGGGCCGAGATCGGTTACTCCGACTCAACGTGTCAATTCCAATTTGCAATTTTTCAATGTTTTTATTTTTGATAAAAAGCTTCTTTTTAAAGGGAAATTATGTTTGACATTAGGGTAAAAAATTCAGAAAGAAAAATTAAAAAATAGTTAAGGGGTTAGGGGTAGTCAGAGGCACGAAAAAATGAGAATTTTCAGTATTTTTTTTTTGCTATTAAATCATGTTATTTTACAAAAGTAGTAATATGGCATTATTATACAATGTTTTGACTTGAAGTCACGAAAATTTCAAAAAAAAAAAAAAAATTTTATTTCCAAAGTTACCCGACTAGAAACTACTTTGGGATTACCCAGCGTATACATCTGGACCTGATTGGGTCCCGAAGAGGCACGCCCAATTGGGAAATCCCTATAAGGGCCTAATTCGCCCCCAATTGGGCAATTCCAACGTAAAAATAAAAATTTTTATTCAGTTTTTCCCGATAGGGCCCTGCGTGGGACCTAAATGGGAAATCCCAATGCAAAAATGAGTAGCTTCATTCAGTTTTTCCCAATAGGGCCCTGTGTGGGACCTAAATGGGAAATCCCAACGTAAAATGAAAAATTTTTATTCAGTTTTTCCCAATAGGGTCCTGTGTGGGACCTAAGAGGGATAACCCAACGAAAAATAAAAATAAAATTGCTAAGTTTTCCTAAGTGGGATCGGTGTGGGACCGAAGAGGATTTTCCCAACGTAATGTATATAAGGCATCGATGAGTTTTCCTAACTGGGCTCGTAGTAGGATCCAATTGGAATAACCCAACCTGAGAGTAGATACATGAATAAATAATCTTTAAATTTAGACAATCGTTTATTATATAGCTGTCTGTGTTGACCCAGTTCCAAAAAAAGGTCCTTGCGGTGACAATCATAAGTCCTTGGAGATTCATCTAAAATCAATCGGATGAAAAAAATTAGTTTTATAAATAGATAATCCTGGGCCTGATCGAAGGATTTTTTTTTTCAAAAATTAACAAAATGGCGGCCTCAGGAAATTTTTGTCTAGATTTTTGGGAAAAAATCAACAGTTAATTGGTCTTAAAAAATCGAAATTTTTGAAAAAAAAAAATCCTTCGATCAGGCCCGAGTTTATTATGTATTCTATTAAGTTAAGGAAGTTCGAGCGCAACTATGAGTCAAAATAATGTTAAAATTTTTTTTTAATTTCAGTTTTCCTAATATTCGTAAAAATTCTTTATTTTAATTTAAAATAATTTAAACAATTTAATAATTGATGATTTTTACTTATTTAATAAAGTAAAGTAATAAAATGACTTTGGTATTTATTACTTGCCGGAATAAATAAACAGATTTGGCAATAGCGCGCTTGATTATACCCATAACAGAGACGTGGATGAGTGTGTGAGTTAAACATTTCTCTCTCTGTAACTATATTTCTATCCTTTTCTTTTTTCTCAGCTGTTGACGCGATGTTGTCAAATCTTTATTCGAATAAATGGCTGACGATAAACGAGTTACAAACATAAAATTTGACTTTAAATATTTCAAAAATTATATCGGTAATGTATTGTTATTAAATTGTTTTTATATTTTGCAATAATCCAAGTTTCTTGTATATAGTTTTTTATCCGTTGAAGTTGAAAGGTTAATATTGAAAAAAAATAATTAAAGTCTCGACAAAAGTTTGTCCGCCATAAGAGCCCGTGTATAAGGAGATGAAATATGTGATTTTTAAAATTTAATATCTAAGTAACTAAACGGTGAATCTTTTTTAAATTTTGGGATTAGATAAATTACGTATTTATTTATACGTATACCTAATTTCAAAGCTCAAAGTTGCACACAAAAACAAATTTCTTGCGCCAAGAAAATTTTAAGGAAAACGACAATTATTTTGGAGCAAGAAAAAATTTTCTTGGCTCGAGAAACTTTGACTTCATTCAAGAAATTTTCAACCTTCCTTAATATTTTCTTGAGCCAAGAAAATTTACACATCTGTCAAGAATTTTTTTTTTCAGTGTGGAAATTATTTTTCACATTAGATTCACTCGAACTTCCTTAAGATTGCTGGATAAAATAGTTTGAAAACTTACACAGAAAGAAAATTCTTGGCTCAAGAAAATTTGTCGGGTGCCTGAAGGAAGACCGAAGTTGAGTTGGCCGAAGAAAAAATGTTTATTGAAATTCTATTCTTGGTGGAAGAGGATGAAATGTTATTTGATCTTCCCAATTAACATGTTAATCAATAAAAATATTAATGAAAATTTACTTCTATCTTTATATTTAATTTTTTGGAGCAAGAGAGAAATTTTCTCAAGACAAGAAAATTAACTTCTATCAAGAACTAAATTTTGGAGCAAGAGGCTGAATTTTCTCAAAACAACCAGATTTACTTGACTTAAATAAATTTTCTTGGATCAAGATACGTATTTCTTAAAGCAAGAGAATTAATTTTGTTGGAATAAGTAAAATTTCATGTAAAAAAAAATTTTTTTTCCACTCAAGAAAATAATTAGGAAGAAAAATATTTTCTTGGCTCAAGTGAACTTTTTTTTTCTGTGTACTAAACTTTTTAATCAAATATTAAGGAGTTCCTTAATATTGACTTCAGAAAAAATGTCCTTCTATAAACTATTTTATCTCGTTTTCCATCACAATTATTTTGAACTATATTGAATAAGTAATAAATAAAATAAATATACTCAAGGAAATAGAAGTGGGTTTAAAATTGAAAATCATTGCGGTCTTTTCCCCTGATCCCGACAGTGAGCCATAATAAATTCATCCATTACTTCTTATCTCCGAATCCCTTGTATCAATCTATTGCATTAAGAAGATCCAGGCAAAGTAGTCAAATTTTTAAAACTTCCTGAAAATTTTTAAATTCAATCTATGTAGCCTAATAATTAATAAAAAAATTAAAAAATAGTAGGTTTTCCGGGATATTAAATCAAATAATTAGCTTTGAAAATTGTAATTTTTACATGTAGGTAAATGGAGATTCCACCAGCCGTGTATTTGGTTAAGAAATTAATGCAATTAACGATTTTAATGAAATTTTATTTTCATTGAATTTAATTGAAAAAATAATAAGCTTTCGATTAAAACAATAAGAAAAGTAGCTTTCCGAACGTATTACGGAGATATTTTATATTTTTTATGAAAAATCACTCGGAACTTGTGTTCTTTAAAGTCTTGTATTTGACTTGGCAACACCGCTTGCGCAGTTACTCGGCGCATAAGTAACCGCAGTTTTTTAAATGCTAGAAGATCTTAGTCATTTTAGTTAGACAGTAAACATAAATAAATTTTAAGGTTAGGGAACTCTTGCGGTGTTGTCAAGTGTATACCGGTAATTCAGTGTGTTATATTTTTTATTAATCAATTAAATGTTGATAATTATTTGATGAGTAAATTTTCCGGAAATTTCCTCAAAAATGTTATTAATTAATTTAAAAATTAATTTTAAGATGCATAACAAAAGTATTTCTACGTATTATTTTTATATAGACATTCTTTACACACGGAAAAAAGTAAACTGTAAAATTCACTGGGATTCCGGTTAATTTTTATAAGTTCAAACAAAGTGGACATCAGGGTGGCACAAATGTAAATATTACAAAACTTAATATTGAAAGTGTAAAAGCCACAATTTATAATGTAATATCGAAAATGTGATTAGTAGCTGTCACTATGTTAAATAATGACTCTCTCATCTTAAAAAATTACAGTTTCAAACAGTAAAAATTGCCGTTTCAATATATAGTCTATACTATGAGGAGAAGGGGAAGGTATCACACTCGGAGAATTTACCATTTGAAACAGTAAAAATTCGACTTTTAAAATATCCACAGATTCGGTAGAATCTGGCGCCAAGTTCCGTTCAAATCCGTTGTCAACGGAGCGCCAGACTACCGACTGTGTTTACTGTAAGCAGAACGGTATTTTGAGGTTGCAAAATTTTATTTAATTCTACGGTACTTTTTTTTCCTCAATTGTATATTATAACAGTAATTCATACTTTATTTTACTGTTATTAATAAATTATATTCACTTATAACAATTAATCTACTTGAAATTACTAAATTTAATCAGCACAAACTATAGCAACGCAAAAATTTCGATCCTAACTTTTTTTCGATGGGCAAAGTGATCTGCCACAGACTAAATAATTCGAGAATGCATAGTAATCCTTCATTAGATGGGAAACTACAGTTAAAAAAAGATATTTCACAGCTTGCATCTACACCCGCCAGGGTGCGCTGGAATTATTTTTACATAAACTGTAGCTTCAAGAGGATAGTTTGCTATAAAAAATGCAGTCAACGCGAGACTTAAGTTGGTACCAATTGTAAATTTTTATTATAATTACAAAAAATACTAAAATCTGACCAAAAACAGTTTCACTGTAAAAAAATCGCGCCAAGTCCACGTTCATAAGACTACTAAGAAAAAAAAATTTGTTTTTTTCTTTACAAAAAGATATAAAATAAAAAAATTAAAATATCCAAGTAACCGATATAATTGTTTATGATTTTCGGAAATTAAAAAAAATTTTGTTGTAAATTTAAAAATTAAAAAAAAATTTATGGAACGTACTTGGTGTGCGTCATTGTGTATTTCAATTTTTTTAAAGTCTAGTAAATAAATTTTACGAATTTCATTAAAAGTAAAATATTTTGCAACCACGCACACTAAATACGTTACAAAATTTTTTTTTAATTTTTAAATTTACAACAAAATTCTTTTTAATCTCTGAAAATCATTAACAACTATATCGGTTACTTGGATTTTTTAATTTTTTTATTTTATATCTTTTTGTAAAGAAAAAAACAAATTTTTTTTTCTTAATAGTCTTATGAACGTGGACTTGGCGCGATTTTTTTACAGTGAAACTGTTTTTGGTCAGATATATTTTACCAATCCAAGCAATCAATAATTATAGTTTGATTTTTAGCGTTGCATTTAAAATTCAACATTTGTACTTTGTAAATATTGACGTTGCTTGTATAGAAAATGTAGTAACTGTATTTTATATTTTTTTACATATCATGCGATCATTTTTTAGGTACGAAATGATAAATATCAAAGTCAAAATTCTTAATTATTATACTTTAACATTTTCGACTTGCATATAGCAAATATTACTGTTTGAAATAGTCTTTATTTCCATGTAAATAAAAAATTGTAGCATTTAAATGATAAATATTATAAAGTGATTGTTAAAATCACAATTTTACTGTTTGAAATGGTAATTTTTTCCAGTTTATCATTACTTATTATAAATCGACTTTTATTTATTACAGTTTTCTTTTTTCCGTGCACTAGGAGGGTACTTGGATCTCCTTAAATAAATTTCGACTTATCACTGGGCCCATAACCTGTTAGAGCTTGGATCTAAATTGTGTTTCCAACAAGTAACCCACAAAATTTCCCTAATTACTAATTAGTAGTTAGTTACTACACACTATATAACACGTAGGATACAAGGTATTTTATTAAACGTAAAGTAAATTTATGTAAATTACATAAAAAAATCAATTTACATTCTTTATATACTCTACGGTGTATTTTAATTCGATGACAGCGATCCGGGAATTAATTTACAAATACTTACACTACTTTCACACTTTTGAGTGTCAGCATCACAATCAGATGCATAACATACTGATATTAATACCGTGGAAGAGTAAGGAAATGCGTAACCGCATTCTCTTAATACCGTTCTCGGGTATGGGCCGCCCCCGCAACAATGTAAAATATATATAAGCTTTGACATGCAAATTGCCCGACAATGAATTTCGTAAAACCTTTTATCATCGAAGGGAGAGGAAACAGCGAGTCAGCCCCTTAGTTGGGAAGGGTGATGCACGAAGGGCGGGTAAGTGTATGAGAATGTGGCCGCAAGACATAACACGGCACACGGCACACTTGGGTATCAAGAATAAAATTAAGTAAGGAATAGAGTAAGAGTTAGAGTAGAAGGAAAGAGGAAAAGCTGAAAGCAAAATGACGTCGTATTAATCACTGTCTAAAGAAGGTAATTAAGTTCGGGAATCTTGGATTAATTTTGCCAATCTGGTTTATTTCAATTAATCAACATCAGTTTTCAAGATCCATTAGGTATCATTTTGAATGCTATGAATTTCACAGAGAAATTTTACCTGCTTTTGCTGAATATTTCTTTCATACAAATTCAAGTACATTGAAAAAAAAAAAAAGTTTTTTTCATATTTTTATCCAAGTTTTTTTATATTCAATATACGTTTCTTAATATAAAAAAACTGGTATTTTTCGTTTGTTTACATCGTTGAAAAGTTGTGCTGATTTATAATTTATTGAAAAATTACCTAGCTGTATTATAATTGATGTCATAATTTGGATGAATTTTTGGGTACGAAAAAAGTTGCTCGAATGGGATTTACGTAATTAAAAATTCAATTTTTCAACGATTTAATTAATAATTAATTAAATTTTTTTTTAATTGAATTATTATGATTAATTAAATTTTCTTAAATTTAATCTATATTATTAAGATGATAAGAAAAATTTTGTTTCCAGAATAGTTACCCGAGAAAAAATATTTATATATAATTATATATATTTATATATAAATTGGTTATATATGATCATATATGAAAAATGGCCAAATATAATCATATCTAATTATATATAATTATCTATAATTATATATAACTATATATAATTATATATAACAATATTTAATTATATATTTATTACACCTAATTAATTATTGGGTTAATTTTATGGATAGAATATTTAATATGGTCCTACGCAATTCTGTGTAACCAATTAAAATGCAAAAAAAAAATATCTAGATATAATTTTATAGCTATAACACCAGCGATCACCCATCCAACTATTAACCCTGCTCAATGCTGCTTAACTTTGATGATCTCCGTGCGTCTTGAAGTGTCTGTCTGCTGTGCTGCTGTCTTAGATGATAACGATTCTATGATCTACATATTGTATCATATGAGTTTATCATAAATGGAATATAAAAATTGATTTTAATATATATTTGGATAGTCATTATTCATAATTTATTTATTTTACCGAATTTCATTATAATATAACACTTATTTCAATAATAAAATAAATAATGATTTTACTATTAGGTAGTAGCAGAGCAGACCAAAACATCTCATAGAAAATGTGACAAATTTTGTATTTCAGAATTATTTAAACGTAATTATAAACATCACTTTACACTTTTTGTGATTACCAAAAAAAAATTTTTTTTCAAAGAAAAAATTTTTATGTCTGTTAATTATATATAAGCATATATAATTATATATACTTATATATAATTATATATGGGACTATATAATTATATATGGGACTATGTACAATCTTGCATGGCTGTATATTGCTCCATATATAGTCATATATAATTATATATGATAATATATAACCTTATATACAATTCCATTTATAATCATGTATGATTATATATAATTCTATATACTTATATATAATTGTATATGGAACTATATATAATCCTGCATGGTTGTATATTGCTCCATATATAGTCATATATAATTATATATGATTATATGTAACCTCATATACAATTCCATATATAATCATGTATGATTATATATAATTATGTATGATCATATATAATTGTATATAATTATATAGGGTATTCAAACAAATTATTAGAGTAGTTAAAGGTAAAAGTAGAAGAATACAACGGAAACGGAAGTCAAGAGGATGAGTGTGGATGGATGATGTATGAGAGAAATAGCGGTTTTTTCGTGGCCTCGGCCTTCTTTTTTTCCCGCTTCTGTTTTTTCTGTTTTTTCTTTTAGTTAAATAAGGTGATAGATGTATATATATTGATAGCGCTGATTTCTCGATCTCTGTAACTAGGTTAAGACTCGATGTACATAGAATATAAGATAGCTAAAATTAAGTATGTAATTTTTGTAAGCGGAACGGGGGTCCGCTATTGTACCCCTAATTTTGGGCAATAAATTCTATTATATATATATAATTATATATGTGATTCCATATATAATTATATATGATTATATACAATTATATATAATTATATAGAAACATTTTTTCTCGGGTACATGATAAAATCGGTTTTTTTAGTGAAATTTAGTGTCATTGCAAAGGTATTGACTTGAATTTGTGCCTTTTCAAGGTTTCATTTCATTCTCACCGATGATCAATTTATTACGATAAGTATTTAGGCTGCAATCGAAAATACTCTATCTCTAGATACATAATTAAAAAATGACCTTTTATCTTGTGAACTATTGATATTTTTAAAGATATAAGCTCATCTCGGTGTTACACTCATCGAGACCTTTCGTTTGAGTACCGACATCAATTTTTCATATATTTTATACATGAATATGTGAAAAATATATCAAAATTCATGTGGGTACTCAAATAAAAGCTCTTGATGAGTGTAACATTGGAATGATCTTATATCTTTAGAAACGTCAATAGTTAAGAAAGTAACAGTGCAATTTAACAAATATCTTGTGAACTATTGACATTTTTAAAGATATAAGCTCATCCCGATGTTACACTCATCGAGACCTTTCATTTGAGTACCCACATCCATTTTTCATATATTTTATATGTTTATATATATGAATATATGAAAAATATATAAAAATGCATGTGGATACTCAAATGAAAGCTCTTGATGAGTGTAACGTTGGGATAAGTTTATATCTTTAAAAATGTTGATAGTTAAGAAAGTACAGTTCAATTTAACTAATATCGTGTGAACTATTGACATTTTTAAGGATATAAGCTCATCTCGATATTACACTCATCGAGACCTTTCATTTGAGTACCCACATCCATTTTTCATATATTTTGAATGTTTACATATATGAATATATGAAAAATATATCAAAAAGCATGTGGGTACTCAAATGAAAGCTCTTGATGAGTGTAACATTGGGATGAGCTTATATCTTTAAAAATTTTGATATTTAAGAAAGTACAGTGCAATTTAACAAAAGTCATTATTTAATAAAGCAAAATTTTAATTTTTCATATTTAACAAGTCACGGCAGTCACATAGTGACTGCACGGTTGCTAGTTATAATTAATTTGATTTTACTTAATTCAATTATAATTGATAAATTAATAATCATTAATTTAATAATTATAATCAAAAAGATCCACAGTATTATAAATTCATAATTTGCATCTGTTTGAAATAAGCTTAAGTCGGTCATATTTTTATTTTGGTATTTTGCTGAAGACGAAACCGAGTTTTTCAAAAACTATTATTTTTGGTGTAGAAAAAAAACTTTGGAATTCTCTACACAGGAATATCACTTTTTTTATTGGACAGAAAAATTTTCTGGGTGAAAAAAAAACTTTTCTTTTCAGTTTGTCAACACGGAAAAAAGAAAAGTTACCTTATATAATATAACGTGGCGTTTCGTGATGAAAACTGGAAAAATTACAGTTTCAAAATGTAATTATTATAGATTCTATATGAATTACATTGTATAGAATGTAACATTTACATTGAAAGCTCTGAAAATTAACATTCAAAGTTCGAATTTAGAAAAATGTTATTCTAAACTGTAATTTTTCTAGCTTTAAATCCTACGGGTCACTAATTACTATTTAAACTGAGTGACAATTTAATTTAATAGTAATAAAAAAGTTTATTTGGACCTGAAAAAAAAAACTTAGTTAATATTAATAAAATTATATTTCATATAAATAAAATTTTATTAGTATTTAATAAAACATATATTAGTATTTAAGAAAATTTTTATTAGTATTTAAGGAAATTTTATTAATATTTAATAAATTTTTATTTGAGATTAGCCAAATAAACGTTTTATTATATAATCATAAAATTTTATTACTATTAAATAAAATTGTTTCTGCGCACGGAAAAAAGTAAACTCTAATATTCACTCGGATTCCGGTTAATTTTTATAATTTCAAACAGTAAAGCGGACATCGGGGTGGCAAAAATATAAATATTACAGAACTTAATGTAGAAAGTATAAAAGCCACAATTTATAATTTAATATCTAAAATAAGTGATTAGTAGCTGCCACTATAATAAATAACGACTCTTTCATCTTAAAAAATTACAGTTTCAAACAGTAAAAATTGCCATTTCAATATATAGTCCATATTATGAGGAGAAGGGGAACTCAGATGAAAGAGAAGGGAGTTTCACTCTGGGAGAATTTAACATTTGAAACAGTAAAAATTATACTTTTAAAATATACATTTTACCAGCAATAATTACAGTTTGATTTTTAGCGTTGCGTTTAAAATTTCCCATTTTACTTTGCAAATATTGACGTTGCTTGTATTAAAAATTTACTAATTTTATTTTATACTTTTCACATATCATAAGATCATTATTTAGGTACGAAATAATAAATATCAAAGTCTGAATTCTTAATTATTATACTTTAACATTTTAGACATTCACATAGCGAATATTACTGTTTGAAATAGTATTTTCTTTCATGTAAAGAGTAAATTGTAACGTTTAAATGGTAAATATTAGATAGTGAATAGTAAAATCACGATTTTACTGTTTGAAATGGTAATTTTTAGCAGTTGATCATTACTTATTATAAATCGACTGTTATTTATTACAGTTTACTTTTTTCCGTGCGTATATAATGTAATTTTTCAAGTTTTCTTTTTTCCATGCAACTTTATAAATTTTTTTAAAACAGTTCATACATCAGTTTAATTCATCAATCACCTCAAACTCCATGATTCTAGGTTGCACCAACAATCCCAAGCATTTAAGTTGGTCACGCGAGTATCAGTATCGAGAGACGTCATTAGCTGATCCTCCGTAAAGTGGTTGCGCCACCCCACTACCCTCCAGGAAGCTAAATGGGTGTTTTACCTTTGGGATCTAGAATCTAGATCCCCGAGGACCTAGCAGCAGAATCCTTAGCTTTACTGCTAGCTAAAAGTGAGTAAAAGGATTGAGAAGCTCGGAGAGAAGCTTGGTGTTGGTTGGAGATAAACCATGATGTCGTTGATTAATACGGTTTACCAGTAAGTGTAACGGAGTGTGCATAGTTGAATCCCTACCAGTTGTTTCTCCTTCGAGAAAGGAGTTGAGGGAGTGAGTTGAGGGAGTCCTCAAGGGGTAGCTTGAAATTACTTGCAGTTGTAGTTCACCCTCTCCCCTCCCCTGGCCTGGCCACGTGCCGATCAATGGCGTCTTGGCTCTGATTGGCTGAGACTGCGACCAACCCCGACTACGAGCTAAGAGGATTCACACTTGCCAGATAAAGACAGCCGACTAACTTACAGGGTAGCAAGGGTAGCTAGGAGAATCAAGCTTTTTTCTTCCCCGGAACATTGATTGCTGTCGAGCATCCTACCATCTTCTCCGTCCATCTTTTCTGGCCAAAAAAAAAAAAAAAAAAAAACTAAACAAAGGAAGAAAATAAAAGTTTAGATTTTTAGCGGCACGCGAATCTGATACTTGGTTTTAAACTACCCAAGGGTTTAATTGCTCTCTCAATTCCCGATTGGGATCTAAGTCAGTTGCAATAAAAGTCAGGTTATGTATCACGAGAACAAGTTTTATTCCGACTTCTATAATGTCAGTTACAATTTCTAAATTTAAATCACTTAATTGTAATATTTATATTTTTATTTATATTATGTATACTTTTTTGTTACATTTTTTTCCCTTTTTTTGTAAATGCGGCCTTAAAATTAATCTTGCGGCTCTTTTTTAAAAGAGAAAAATTTTTTTGTCAATATTAGTATTTATTGATGATGAAAATAAATTTAGCAGATATTTAATAATTTTTAGAATTTCTTATTCTAAATAAATGATGGCAAAAAAAAAATTTGACATTTAGTAATTTTAAAAAATAAAAAATGCAATTTTTTTAAAGTTATTTTTTTGAACAAATTTGTTGGTTGAAAAAAATTAAAAAATTCTCTAGTGATTGCTAACTTTAATGTCATATATTAATGATTTAAATTAAATTTAATTTTGTTGAATTTAGATTGGAAATTTTTATGTTGGTGAGTTTATTGTTTGTAAACAAAAATATTTCATGTGAAAAGTTTACTTCATGCAAATACTTTGTTGCGAAACTGTTTCACACTATTCTTTTTCCGAACAAAGTTTTATTACTCAAGATTTTTTTTTTACTAAAAACTTTTATGTGATTTAAAAAAAATTATAAAATTAAGTTTTTTGACTTGACCTTAAGTTTAAAGTGTTTTTTTTTTTCAAGTACATAGAAAGAAAAATTTCTTGACTGGAGAACAAGATTCTTGGCTCAAGAAAATTTTTTGGGTGCCTGAAGGAAGACCAAAGTTGTTAGCCGAAGTAAAAAATTTTTCAAGAAATTCTATTCTTGGTGGTAATTTTTTCTTAATTCTATCATAAATACTTGATACAATAAATTTTTATATTTGATCAAGATTTTTAGATACTTTAGGAAAACAGCGCCTCCTACTTCGGCTGAGAAAAAAATTTTCTCACCTTGAAAAAATTTTTCTCTTGAATATTTGATACCCATTTTATATTATTTTAGCGTGCAATTATACATATTAAATGAAAAAAAATGATAAAATATTATTTGATCTTCCCATTTGACATGTTAATCAATAAAAATATTAATGAAAATTTACTTCTATCTTTATATTTAATTTTTTGGAGCAAGAGAGAAATTTTCTCAAGACAAGAAAATTCTATCAAGAACTAAATTTTTTGGAGCAAGAGCCTGAATTTTCTCAAAACAACAAGATTTTCTTGACTTAAATAAATTTTCTTGGATCAAGATACGTATTCCTTAAACAAGAGAATTAATTTTGTTGGTATAAGTGAAATTTCTTGTCAAAAAAAATTTTTTTTATGCTCAAAAAAATAATTAGGAAGAAAAATATTTTCTTGGCTCAAATAAAATTTTTTTTCTGTGTGATTTTTCTAAAAATCAAATTTGAAATAAGCTTTTTAGAAGAAAAAAAACATTTTTTTTTTTTTACTTTATTACTTAACATTTAAAAGTGAACTCTCTTCTAATGAGAAGATTTAGCGAGCATGCGCCACCTGTTGGATGATTTTGAAACTAATTTTAATCAAAATGGTACATGACCATATCAGGCATAATTTGGACATGTTAAGACTTGTCAAAATTATATATTTTAAAGCCAATGTTCAAAATTTTGTAAAAAAATAATTTTTTACACAATTTAACTGTTTCAAATTTGACTTTTGTTATATTATAAAATATTTTTAAATTTACAAAGTTTGAAGGTAAAATTATCATTGCAAAGTATCACATTTTGAAAAATTTTGAAAATTTTTTTGATAAAAAAATAACTTCCTATTCAAACTTCCAAAATTTAATTAATTATGAATAATTAATTATTTAATCAAGAGTATTAATAAAAAAAAAACCAAATAAAAAATTTTGAAAATTTTTAATTTTGATAAAAAATTAACTTTTTATCATTCAAATTTCCAAAATTCAATAAATTATGAATAATTAATAATTTATTCAAGAGTATTAATAAAAAAACCAAATAAAAAATTTTGAAAATTTTTAATTTTGATAAAAAATGAACTTCTTATCATCCAAATTTCAAAAATTCAATAAATTATGAATAATTAATTATTTAATCAAGTATATCGATAAAAAAAAACTAAAGAAACCGTAGAAAAATTTTAAATGCCATATTTACAAAATAAACGGGATAAATTGAGTAGTCTAACATTAAAAACGGTTCATTCTTTGATTTCATTGAAAAAAACATCCATCTTTCTACATATTTATCTAAATAATTATTAATATATCAACTTGACAACATTTTAGACGTCAGACAGATTCAATCTCACTTCTACTAACACTAGAGTCCTAGTAAATTATAGTCCTAGTACATAGTACATCATCAGGCACAGGCATTTGGTCCTGATTTTTCACCCTCTTAACAATCATCATCATCATAATCACCACCATCATCATGAATGACGATCTTAATTACCAAAATTAAAAACGACCAATTCAGTTCTGGATTCTAAGGATCTTCTTTGGTAGCAGGCTGGATTTGATGAACGACGCTCGACAAGTGATGATGATGATGATCAGGTCGTCTTGACAGTCCCAGGAGCGGCGGAAGAAGAGGCAAGTGAAGAGGCAGCGGCAGCCCTCCGGGAAACCCGGCCAATCCTCCTAACAAAGCCGTTGCTGTGCTGTGTTCTTGGGCTTTTCGCCGCAATTCTGCTAAACTGCTGCTCCGATGAAGATCACCGGACCCGGGCTTACAGCAACCACAGAGAGACCCGGGCCAGCCTGATGGCGTTGTCCAGGACAGCATTTCTTGGAGGCTGCTGGGACGATGGTCGCTGGTGGTCCACAGAGACGGGGTCGCTGATGTCAAGGATGTCGATGCCGTCGAGCCGATTATTTTGCTGCTTCCGAATAAAGGCGGCGAGAATTGGGCCGCCAGGTGCGGGGAGAAGAATAGAGATGTTGGAGGCTCCAGGGGCCTGAATCCTGCGGTAGAGCTGGAAATACAATTGTAATTTGTATAATCTATATTATTAAGAGAGTAAAAAATTTGTTTTCAGGAGAGTCATATGATAAAATCGGTTTTTTTTAGTGAAATTCAGTGTCATTGCAAAGATCTTGACTTGAATTTGTGCCTTTTCAAGGCACCAATATTCAATTTATTATGATAAGTATTTAGGCTGCATTTGAAAATGCTCTCAAACTATCTTTAGATAGATAATTAAGAAATAACTTTTTATCTTGTGAAATATTTTTAAAGATATAAGCTCATCACGATGTTACACTTATCGAGACCTTTTATTTGAGTACCCACATCAATTATTCATATATTTTATATATTTATATATTTCACAAATACCATATATATATAAAATAAATAAAAAATGCCATGTGGGTACTTAAATGAAAGGATTCGATGAAAGTAACATTGAAATGAGTTTATATCTTAAAAAATGACAATAATTAAAGAATGACCTTTTATCTTGTGAAATATTGACATTTTTGAAGATATAAGCTCATCCCGATGTTACACTCATCAAGACTTTTCATTTGAGTACCCACATAAATTTTTCATATATTTTATATATTTCACAAATACCATATATATGAAATATATAAAAAATGCCATGTGGGTACTTAAATGAAAGGCCTTAATGAATGTAATATTGAAATGAGTTTATATCTTCAGAAATGTCAATAATTAAGGAATGACCTTTTATCTTGTGAAATAGTGACATTTTTAAAGATATAAGCTTATTCTGATGTTACACTCATCAAGACCTTTCACTTGAATACATACATCAATTTTTCATATATTGTATATATTTATATATTTATATATATGAATATATGAAAAATATATCAAAATGCATGTGGGTACTCAAATGAAAGCTCTTGATGAGTGTAATATCGGGATGAGCTTAGATCTTTAAAAACGTCAATATTTAAGAAAGTACAGTGCAATTTAACAAATATCTTTTCAACTATTGACATTTTTAAAGATATGAGCTCACCCCGACATTACACTCATCGAGACCTTTTATTTGAGTACCCAAATCAATTTTTTATATATTTTATATATTTGTATATATGAATTTGAATATATGAAAAATATATGAAAATACATGTGGGTACTCAAATGAAAGCTCTTGATGAGTGTAATATCGGGATGAGTTTATATCTTTAAAAACGTCCATAGTTAAGAAAGTACAGTGCAATTTAGCAAATATCTTGTGAACTATTCACATTCTTAAAGATATAAGCTTAACCCGACATTACACTTATCAAGACCTTTCATTTAAGTACTCACATCAATTTTTCATATATTTTATATATTTATGTACTAGCTGTTACTCGCCCGTTTTGCTGTGCGCTTTATAGAATTGTATTTTTAGATTTAGACTTGAAATTTAATTAGAGTATTGTTTTGACTTGCACAGATTCCAAATTCTGTTGAATTGGCATGCACCTTTTATCCATGTCATTGTTTTAGCTAATATTCATTGTAACTTTCAATGTGCAATCATTATAACATTCAAGTGTCTTTCTTACAAAAATGAATGATAATTGATATGAAAAAAAAAATTTGTAATGAGCATTGAAAGTTTTAGTTAAAGAAATTGCAGGTCTCATAAGTGAAGAAATCTGCATAGTATATAAACATAACCAATAGAATTAAAAAATTTATTTTAAACAAATGACAATCGAATAAAATAAATTTAGTTACAATAAAAATTCATTATTTCTAAGTCAAAAAAAAAATATAGGTTCCGGATAAGTAATCACCACCATATCATATACTAAAACCTTCTCCGAAACACGCTGCATCTTATGGTATTAGTATTATTCCGATCGGTTCAGTAGTTTTCGCAGTATAACCGGACAAAAAAATCGGCTCTCCATTTATTAGTATAGATATGAATATATAAAAAATATATCAAATTTCATGTGGGTACTTAAATGAAAGCTCTTGATGAGTGTAACATTGGAATGAGCTTATATCTTTAGAAACGTCAATAGTTAACCAAAGTAACAGTGCAATTTAACAAATATCTTGTGAACTATTGACATTTTTAAAGATATAAGCTCATCCCGATGTTACACTCATCGAGACCTTTCATTTGAGTACCCACATCCATTTTTCATATATTTTATATGTTTATATATATGAATATATGAAAAATATATAAAAATGCATGTGGGTACTCAAATGAAAGCTCTTGATGAGTGTAACATTGGGATGAGTTTATATCTTTAAAAATGTTGATAGTTAAGAAAGTACAGTTCAATTTAACTAATATCGTGTGAACTATTGACATTTTTAAAGATATAAGCTCATCTCGATATTACACTCATCGAGACCTTTCATTTGAGTACCCACATCCATTTTTCATATATTTTAAATGTTTACATATATGAATATATATAAAAAATATATCAAATTTCATGTGGGTACTTAAATGAAAGCTCTTGATGAGTGTAACATCGGGATGAACTTATATCTTTAAAAACGTCAATATTTAAGAAATTACACCGCAATTTAACAAAAGTCGTTATTTAACAAAGCAAAATTTTAATTTGTTTTAGTTCACAAGTCACGGCAGTTACGTAGTGACTGCAAGGTTGTTAGTTAGCATTAATAATCTATCAAATATTTATAAATTTTAGCTTAAATATCCTTGAACAAAAATATACATGTATTGTAATGTTTTCAGTCGACTTCTCTAAAATTCTATCTGCACCTATTTAAACCTTTAATTCATAAATTGAAGTCTACTAGATCCCTCAAGTAGATTAAAGTTTCGACCACTATTCTTAACATTCTAAATGATAACAATAATAATAATAATAATAATAATAATAATAATAATAATAATAATAATAATAATAATATAAATACAAGTGTTGAAAATTCGTCGTGAATCTCTCCTTTAAATATTGAAGCCTACATTAGCATTTGGCAACTTAGAATCGGGTTGCTTTTGGAAACAAAGCGCCACCGTAAAAAGTAAAACTCAGCGATATTTATTTATAAATTTAAAGATAAAGACGAGGAGCTTTGAGAAGTATTGGAAACAGCAAAAACAAAATAAGTAAAAGAGGAAAAGAAAAATACGATAACACCGAGACGTAGTTGGTCTTCGTATCTGTAATTTATTAAAAACAGTTCGCCGTAAATATATCTTCATCATTTATTCAAGCTAGCTCTATACCACTCCAGAAGCTCCTTGGTACCCGGACCCGGGAGGGTAAGCTCTGAATTTCTCGAGCACGAACCCGCTCCTTACCTTGCTCCCAAGACGTTCCCTCCACACACATACACACATACACGCATACCATTTCTTACCCCGTTAGGTATCTTCTGCTTTTGCTACAGCTTTTTTATCCTACACCAGTACATGCACGCCCGCATTCGCATTTTCCTTTAAAATCTTCATCCTCATCCTCACCCTTCCAAGCCAAGGAAAAACTTAACAGCTTTACTGGATTATAAGTTCGCTGTAAAATATTACGACAACATGCCGGTTTTGAATTATCCAATTTTAGAATCCAGAGACGTTAGCGTTATCAAGCCAGTTTATGGTTAAACTCTTTATTTTTTTACTCTTAAGAGATAATAGTATATTACACCCCTTGGGAAGGAAAATAAGAAAAGCCTCAGATCACATGTAATTGTTGGCCGAGGCGAAGCCGAGGTCAACAAACATGTGTCTGAGGTTTTTTTTTTTACATTCCAAGGGCTGTATAATATTTTTTTGTCCGAGGAAGGAGGAAAGCGGCAACTTTGTTTAGCGCAGTGAGACCAAAGTTGCCACTTTCCGCCCAGAGGGCAAAAAAAAAATTTCAATGTCTTTGTAAGACTAAGAAAATAATTTTTGAATTATAATCGAGTTAAATTTTTCCCTCCAAGTATATTAAATATAGGTTCTAAGTCAAAGAAATGTCGAAGAGCCAAACTGCTTGATTATTCTACTACTGAACCAGCAAGTGGTCAGGTCGGAGGAAACGTTGGCTATCGAATATTGAATATTAATATCGAAGATAGTTTGGAAAGTGAGAAGACGGTTGTGATTAGACGAAAGGTTGGTTGGAGTAAGCGCGATAATTAACGGCAATTAGTTGCGCAGAATCCCGTGCAGTGTGTACGTTTGGGGAATTAGTTGGTTATGTTTCTCGTAAACTTTATGGATCTAACACCTACAGAGAAAATTGATCCTCAAATATGATATTTGTTTGTGTGAACTTGCGGTTGTAGTTTGCGATTCGTGTTCAAGAACAGATAACTCAACGGAGAGAAATTACAAGTAAACATTTTTATATGATCTAAAAAATATGTACTGATAGAAAAAATAAATTGATTCAAGAAAAATTTTTTCTTAAAAATGTAATTCTTCACGCAGAAAAAAATTTTGTTAAAATAACCTAAGATATGTTCTAGTAACAAATGCATTTGTTAACATAGGGATAACAAATTATATGTTAAAATAACAAAATTTAGGTTGTAGCAAGTTATTGATATGTTATAACAACAAAACAATTTGGTTACTATAGCAAAATCTTTAAGTAGATTCGACAAAATAATTTAGTTAGTATAACAAATTTTTTTGTTGAAACAGCAAAATTATTCTATTAAAATAACAAATAAATTTACATTAAATGTTACATTAAATTTTATAAGAATCCGTAATTTAAAAATATGCTATAATCAGTGATATCTGATTTGGAAAATATTTTAGCAACAAATTAGTTTTGTTATTGCAATAAAATGATTTCGTTAGGACAACAAATTGATTCGGTGATTTAACAGACTGGTTTGTTAGTACAACTTGAAACATTTTGTTAATGCGATTAATGGATTTGTTACTATAACTAAACTCATTTGTTACCAGAACATATTTTTCAGTTATCCCGTCTTTTGTTATTTCAACAAAATCATTTTTATGCGTGTTGCTTTAAGTAATTCAATTCTCTTAACTTAAGAAATCGATTCTTGAATTAAGAAACTTGGTTGTTTTCAAATAAGATATATACAACTTCGTCCACACGGAAAAAAATAAATAGTAAATGCAACATGATGCAGTCTTGGTAAATAAACATGATGAAATCATGTTGCAGCCACATGATTTGTCATTTTTCGGCTACATTACAATCATGTTGCGGTAGCATGAGAAAAATCATGTGGCAGCAACATGATTTTCATGTAGCCTTAATAGCAGTTTGGAAAAATTTACAAAATTTATGCAATAGCGAACGGTGTTTTTCTTATCATGTATGGTATAACACCGCTAGCATTTGATCGTCATTATCATGCATGGAATGTAAAAATAAAAAGTTTGGAAAATCCAAATGAGCATGCCTTAAGCGCTCATGTCATACATAAATTATTTAGATCATAACAAAAATTATTCGTTTTCAATTTAAATTTTCCCGCGAGTAGTATTATCCCCTCTGTAGGTCGAACTAAAGAAAAATTTTAACAGATGATAAAACAGTTAGTAATTATACCATCATGTATGTATAGTTTCTGCTTGTTTATAGTTATTTCAATTCTGTTTATGAAAAATAATATATATGGCTGCCGAAATCGCAGAAAAAGTCACCGAACTGACAATCGAAAAAAATTAACTGTATCGAAACGGAATTATTTTGACACGCAATTTTCACAAGGGTTTTGATAAACTTCCTCAGGAATAAAACAAAAAAAAAATTAAATCGTGAAAGTGATTTTTGACAAAGTTGTGGTGTTATCAAGCCCATGGCTCCCGTGAATACCACGCTCTCATTCATTTAATTCATCAGAAAAACGAGTTTTTTCTGAGAAATCTTATTTAATCGATAAGAAAATTTTTTTAACGTGTTCTGTAGTTACTATTATTTATTTTAATATGCTTTTTATCCATAATTTTTTTCGTTTAAATTATGAAAATCACGTTTTAATCGAAATCACGATTTTTAGGCGAGAGTAGAGCATACCTACGCGCTTCGCGCTTAAGGTATGCAATAGTCACGCTAATTGTGTAAGGAACCTTACCGGATTCGTGTCTCTTAATCTTTTACCTCCAATTGCACCTTGTCTATTGATAAAAAAAAGGCTTGAATTATATTGCAACAAGACACTGAATTTGAAAATAATAACAATTCATAATAATTTAATTACTTTTATCACAAACTAAAACTATTGGCAATAAAAATTGTATATAATTTGAATAAACAAAGATATTGTTCACAAATTGTATAAATCGATAATTTACTTTTATTTTCATCTACAATATTATAAATCCTAAAAAACCAGGTTACTTTATAATAAGTAATATTTCTGAAGCATAAATATTTAGTTGCTGCAGCTTAATTTTGTGCTATTAAGGCTACATAAAAATCATGTTGCTGGCACATGATTTTTCTCATGCTACCGCAACATGATTGTCATGTAGCCGAAACAACTCTTGGATTAAAATAGACGGTAACATTGGTTCAAGATATTACCGACTTGTTCTAAGTATGGCGCGACTCTTGAATTAATATATTATTTTACTTGTTTTAAGCATATAAATTTTTGTATTTTTGCTATTCTCTGTATTAATAAATATTTTTCGGTTTATAGAGAAATACAAATTTTTTTACGTCAAAGTTTTTTCTGACTTAAACTTGTAACATTATAAATAAAAAAATTTGTTCTCGAATCAACAATCAATAATTCTTGAAATGAAATAAAATTATTCTTTATTGAAGAGAATCGTTTTTGAATAAAGAATTCACTTGTATCGATCGAAGATCATATAGTCTTGAACCAAATAAAAATGTTATCTATCGGAAAGATTAGACCTCTCAATCCAAGAAATATGAATTCAAGACAAGAATTTCTTGAAGTAATGCAACTAGTTCTCTTCAAATTAATTTTCTTGGATTAAGAATATTTTTCTTAAATAAGGATAGTTTCTCTTGAATAAAGATAGTTTTTTTTATTAGTTTGGTCAATTTCGATATTTTAATAATAAACTTCCGCTTTTTTTGCTAAAAAATTCGTATGTCAACTATTAGACATTGTCATTTTCTAGGTTTTTAAAACAAAGAAGAAAGCTTCGATCTTCGTACTAGATTTACTATTGAACTACAAATTTTTTTTGTTTGATTAATTTTTAACGAATTAATAAAGAGTTATGATGATCATCTTGAAGCTGTATTTGTTTTTAATAAATATTTTCTTTTAAATCTTGTTCGAGTCAAAAAAAAAAAAAACATAACATAACAACATTATTAATTTTATAAAACTAATTTAATTAATGCCAAAAAAGTGATATAAAAAATATTAATTTTCTCACGCCTCTGACTACCGAAATTTCTAAAATAACCATTGCAATTAATCTCATCAGGATAGTATCGCATCACAGGAGCTTGAAGAGGGGGTGAGAATCTAGGGTAAACTGTTAGACAAAGAAGACTAAAGTCTCTTGAAAAGCAGGGAAGGGAGAAAAGGCGCTGAGCGGAACTACGTAAAGAAGAAGGGACAGATAAGGTCTGGAGCTTAATGGCGCGTATCTAGCTTCCGGTTCCACTGGCTCGGACACATATCGCTAGGGTAGTTTGTAATCTCAGTGATATTTCCTAAAGACGTAAATACGAACGCTAAAAGCTCACCTCGCAGTCGGGGTCCAGGACCTCCAGCTGCGAGCGCCATTTTACGAGCTGAGAATTCAGTCGCGACTAAATTCTCGACCGATTTACGATGCCGCTTGTTTATCACGGCCATTCATTTGAGAGCGGAGTCAAGATTGAGGTAAAAAACAGAAACAAGCTCGGATTTACCTTTCCGTGGGTGGGACCAGAGACCCGCTGACGGAACTAGAGAGTGGCGCCCTCATCGGCGTCGTCGGTGGCGTCGCTGAACTACCGAGTGAAGGCTGGCTCTGAGACTGCTGCGGTCGCGGGCTAACTGAGGCAGAAGTCGTACTGGGACTTCGAGAGCCTCCACCACAGTCTTGTCCAGGTTCCTCGTCGTTCGTTTCCATCGGGTCCCCGTGAGGACTCGTCGGACTTTGCCCGCTAGAGGAAGATGGCGGCAGACCCGCTTCTGGCGTCGCTCCTCCGCCACTCGCTCCAGTTCCGCCGCCAGGGGGCAGCACTCCGTCACGCTTTCGCTGCTCTTCTTTCAGCCTTTCACTCTTACGCCATTTTGCTCGCCGGTTTTGGAACCAAACCTGTTAAAAGAATCAATTAGTCGTTTATTAAGAAGAAAAATGCATAATTTCGGAAAAATATATCCAGAAAAAAAATAACTTTTTATTTAAAAATTTTTAAATATTCAGGCCTTTTAATTCAATAAATTATAACTATTGGATACACTGATAGAAGGATTTAGTAACAAAATTTTTAGTCATTTATTTGGGAGAAAAAAAATATTTTTTACCCATCAATATTATTTGTTACAGTTTAATAAATCATTTTTTTATTCTAAATAAATTATATAAAAATAAACAAAGTCTTAGAATATCAAAATCAATATTTGTTTCTATCAAATAATATTTAGTAGTAAGTACTAAATATTTAATTGGTAAATATTATCGGTAGATGGCTACGCTTTAATTCCAATGTGATATATAACCTATTCACTAACTTAAATTATTTCATTCAGCTCGATTTTGGGAGATTTATCTTCCCTTTGAAAACACACATACTCCCAAATGGCTTATATGTCATTTCTCAGTGGAGTTTAGTTTAAATTTTTCAATTTGTCTATTATTGATGTGTTAAAAACTTGTTTAATTTTAAATTTTATAAATGTCTCAAATAAAAAAGTATAATTTAATGATTCTTTCCTTATCATGTCTTATATTTTTACTTAAAATTATATATTTTAATTATTTTGATTTATTTTGAGTTAAAAAGTTAGGTCAACGCTAAAATTAGTTCAAAAATTAATTTCTTCAATACCAATAAACGATTTATTGATTAGCAATAAATCATTTGTTAAATACTACTAAATATTTGTTTGGTAGAGATAAATGGGCTTTAATAAATGATTTAGTAACTATTACTAAATATTTGGTAATTAAAGGTTTGTTACTAAATCATTTAGTAGCTATTACTGAATCTTATTAAATAGAACTAAATTATTCTATAAATGCTCTTAAATGGCCTATAAATCATTTTTTAGTGTAGTTAAGGAAGTTCGAGCATAACTAATGAGTCAAAATAGTGTTACAATTTTTTTTTAATTTTAGTTTTCCCAATATTCGTCAAAATTCTTTATTTTCCCGTGAAAAAATTTTCTGATCAGACTATATCAGGCCTGATATAACCCGTCCATATCAAGCCTGATATGGAAATTGGCCATATCAGACTATATATGCCTTGATATGAGTATATCAGACTATGTACCCGCCCGGGTAAAAAAAATTATATATCATTATATTACATAATTAAAAATGAAAAATGGCCCTATATAATTATGTATAATTATTTCCATAGGAAAAACAAAATCGGCCCGAGTGGGAATCGAACCGTAGACCTACCGCTTGAAAGACTAATTCACTACCTGTTTACCTAAGAGACTTGCTTGGAGAACAGATTTTATTATAATTACAAGTAATGCAAATCGTATACTTGATCGATTCGTAGTGAACAAAATTTTTTATCTAATTTATTAATTATTAACTGTCAATATTTATATATAATAATGGTATCTATATGTAGATTTATAAAATTATCTATGTATACATGAAATCGCAAAAATGATTCTACGATACATTGTTAAGGTACTTCGTTGCTTTAGAATTTATAATTTCTTTGAAATTAAAAAAATAATCGAGGTAAAATCAGAATTGAAAGCTTAAATTTTGATGGAATTATTTGTTTAGTATATGGAACTATATATTGCTGGAAGGCCTGGCTAACAATTTTTGAACTTGACAAAACTAATAATTTTTGTGAAATTAAACTTTTTTTTAAGTTCCTATTATTTCATCCGAAAAATACTATATATTAAAAGATTGTTAATCATTGGAGTAACAGACTCTTAGATAGAAAAAGAGAATGTTTTATGGTAATCACAAAATACCCACTGGAGTAAAAAAAATTATATAGAATTCTATATGATTCATATATAATTGTATATGAATTATATATACATCTATATAATTATAAATGAATTACATATACTTCTATATAATTAGATATGAATTATATATAATGATATATAGTTTTTTTTTTAACTCGGGTATGCCTTTATATGAGTACATAAGACTACTTATGTGCTGGTAAGGGTATGAGTATACCAGACTATATGAATCCATATCAAGTTATATCAACCCTGATCAGGGATTTTTTTTCAAGTTTATCAAAGTATATATAACTTTGTAAGGCTATATCAGGACATATCAGGACTTATTAAAAAATAATGTAAAATTAGATATGAGCATATCAAGCTATATCAAGTCTGATATAGATATATTAAACTGATAAGGCTTGATCAGGCCTGATATGGCCAATTTTCATATCAGGCCATATCAAGACTTATAAAAAATTAAATATGGACATATCAGATCATATCAGGCCAGATATGAGCATATCAAAAATTTTTATATGGCCTGATCAGCTCATATCAAGCCTGATCAGAATATTTTTTCACGGGTTAATTTAAAATAATTTAAACAATTTAATAATTGATGATTTTTACTTAATCAATAACGTAAAGTAATAAAATGACTTTGGTATTTATTACTTGCCGGAATAAATAAACAGATTTGGCAATAGCGCGCTTGATTATACCCATAACAGAGACGTGAATGAGTGTGTGAGTTAAACATTTCTTTCTCTGTAACTATGTTTCTATCCTTTTCTTTTTTCTCAGCTGTTGACGCGATGTTGTCAAATCTTTATTCGAATAAATGGCTGACGATAAACGAGTTACAAACATAAAATTTGACTTTAAATATTTCAAAAATTATATCGGTAATGTATTATTATTAAATTGTTTTTATATTTTGCAATAATCCAAGTTTCTTGTATATAGTTTCTTATCCGTTAAAGTTGGAAGGTTAATATTGAAAAAAATAATTAAAGTCTCGACAAAATTTTGTCCGCCATAAGAGCCGTGTGTAAGGAGATAAAATATGTGATTTTTAAAATTTAATATCTAAGTAACTAAACGGTGAATCTTTTTTAAATTTTGGGATTAGATAAATGACGTATTTATTTATACGTATACTTAATTTCAAAGCTCAAAGTTGGAAATTATTTTTTACATTAGATTCGCTCGAACCTCCTTAATAACTCTTCTAACCCGTTATCACCTATTCGGTCATTTTCATGCTAGTATAAATCTAATTTCAAGTGGATGGAAATTTCCATCTTCACTAACAATTTGAGACAATTCGTCTTCGGATAGTTAGGTCGATGGGCAACCATCGAACTTGAACACTAGTTAGCTGGTGAATGCTAGTATCTGTTCGACTATATGTTAAGTATTAACGATGGAAAGCTACTGAGAATAAAGGGCAACTTTGAAAAATCCATGAAAAATTAACCAAGCCAGGAATCGAACCTGGATCTCCCCGATTACATGTCAGGATGCTTTACCAGTTAAGCTACCGGGTCATTCTCCACTTACTTTCTCTCAGTATACACTTAACTCTCAGTAGTTGTCAATACTACGCTACCTCCTCCCTTTAAACTCCATACTACGATAGAAACTGTAGTACTTCTGTTTCCATTTTCTAGGCGCTTTTATATTTTAAACTTTTATTAATTTTATCAACCGTGATTTTATTATAATTCTTCTAACCCGTTATCACCTATAAGCCATATCAAAGCAAATTTTTAAGGGAGTTGGGAAAGAACGGATAGAGGAAAGGGGGGGGGGACCTACTCAGTGGGAATTTTTCCGTAATTGAAAAAATAATCAGACAGCCCAGACTGGGAATCGAACCCAGATCTCTCGGTTACGTGCCAAGGGCACTCTCTCCTTAATAACGAAGTCATAATTTAATAAAGCAAAATTTTATTTATTTATCAGTCACATAGTGACTGCAAGGTTGCTGGTTTCAATATTATTATTCTTAAATTAAGTTAATTTTTCGTTAGTGCAAGGTTTGAATTTTTCAGAGTGACAAAGTAACCATCTATTGAAGTTGTAAGTGATAATTGGGACAGGTAGCAAGAGTTGGAAGGCTGATGGGACGCCGGTGCATGTTCAACGAGCCATGAACCAGCACCCAAGACCACTGGGTCCTGAGTGTTGTTCTAAAAGAGTCTGGATCTTGCTAACGAGTCTAACTTGACATAATACCAGCTGTTGAAAAAAAAAAAAAAAAAAAAGTAACGTAGGTGGATGGAAAAATAAATTACACACCTTTTCGAATTACTTTGGGCGTTAACATAATGATACCGTGGGAGTATCCAGGAATTAATTTAACATGATGTTGTGTTGATAAAAATCTACTTTTGCTTCCATATTTTGGGGATTTAACGGCGGAATGAGCAGCCCGTCGAGGTGGCTTTGGAACTTTTTGATCGTACCTGAGGGAGGGGTTGTTCGAGAAAATGGTTTAATAAAATAAATACGCGAAGGCAGACGTTTGGTGGTTGGAGGTTTTGAAACAAGGGAGCCAAAGAGTGAAGAAGGATGCTAGCTGATACTGGGTGCTGGTACTTCTGCTTGCTAGAGAGGGTGCCAGAGGGGGTCGGGAGTCGGAGCAGACGGAAGATATAATAATATCCTAAGGGTTCGCGGGGAGCGAGTAATAGCCAGGAACAAAGCCATGTTTCCCGTGAGAATACTCAAAGTCTCTCTGCATCCTTCAGTCCTCTATTTTTTTTCTGGCTCTATTTTTTTCAATATAAATTTAATCCCTTTCGTGTATGTCAGTAGTCTGTTACTTTAAAACGAACAACTAAAGATATTTTCCCAAAAAGTAATCTTTAAAGTCTATTTTATTAGGGTGAGCGCTGCAATTCAGACAAACAGTTTTCCTTCGACGGAGCTCTTTGTTTTAGGGATTTAATTATCGGAATTAATGGGGTTCGGATTTGTTGTATTTTGGCTTCTTCGTTTTATGCACTGAAGAAAAAGTTTTTTTTCTACCTAGAATACAAAATATTTTTATCCAAGATTTTTTATATCCAATATAAGATTCTTAATATAAAAAATTGGTATTTTTCGTTTGTTTACATCGAAAAGTTGTGCTGATTTATAATTTATTGAAAAATTACCTAGCTGTACTACAATTGATATCATAATTTGAATGGATCCTTGGGTACGAAAAAAGTTGCTCAAATGGGATTTACGTAACTAAAAATTCAATTTTTCAACGATTTAATTAATAATTATTTTAATTTTTAACTTCCCGCTATGAAAATCGAAGATTTTCAAAAATCGGGAAGTTATTGTTTTCACCCCGTTTTGCAAAAATCGAGTTTTCATCAGATCTCGACGTTTGAAGGTCATAGGAAGCTTCCCTGACTACTCCCGTGAGGTTGTCACGGTGTGTGTGTGTGTGTGTGTGTGAAAGTATGTGAACCGCTTATAACTTTTGAACGGCTCATCCGATTTTATCGTGGTTAGTGCCATTTGAAAGGGCTTGGCCAAACTTAGATTTTGAGTATAATTTGGACCAATTCAGATCAGTAGATTTTGAGAAATCTTAAAAAAACTAAGAAAAAAAATTTTTTCAAATGTGGTTTTTTTTGGATAACTTTTAAACGGCTCTACCGATCGATTCCAAAAACTAATCAGCTCTAGACAATAAAAAACCACGTCGATCGCCACCAAGCTGGTCGAAATCGGTTAATTCGTTCGAGAGATATCGTGAACGAAAGAAAACCAAAAAAAGTGTTTTTTTGAAATTACTCCGAAATTTTTGGTTCGATCAATAAAAATTTGAAAGTTCTTGATGAGGATTATAAAACTGCGTCGAATGCCGCCAACCGCGTGAAAATCGGTTGATCTATTCAAAAGTTATTGCGGTTTGAAAATTCCAAAAGTAGTGTTCTATGAAACTTCTATCAGACTTTTGAGCTCGAAGAGCTCAAATAAATAGAAATACTATTTCTTTGAGCTCAGCGAGCTCAAAATATCACATAAATTATATTTTGAGCTCAAAAATCTCAAAAACGTCATAAGTACAATTTTAAGCTCCCAGGTATGGAATTAGCGGGAAGTTGCAGGGATAGAATAGCGGGAAAGAATAGCCTTTAGGGTGAACCGTTTTACTAATTTTTAACTTCCCGCTAAGAAAATCTCAGATTTTTAAAAATCGGGAAGTTATTGGTTTTACCCCGTTTTACAAAAATCGAGTTTTCATCAGATCTCGACGTTTGAGGGTCACAGGAAGCTTCCCTGACTATCCCTGTGAGGGTGTCACTATGTCTGTATGTATTTGTGTGTGTGTGTGTGTGTGTGTGTGTGTGTGTGTGTGTGTGTGTGTGTGTGTGTGTGTGTGTGTGTGTGTGTGTGTATGTATGTAAGTATGTAAACCTCTCATAACTATTGAATGGCTCCACTGATTCGATCGCGGTCGGCGCCATTCGAAAGGGCTTGTCGAAACTTAGATTTTGGATACAATTGGGATCGATTCGGACCGATAGGTTTCGAAAAAATATTTCTTAATATTTAAGAAATATTTAAAAAATATATATATTTCTTAATATTTAAGAAATATTTCTTAAATACAAAGAAATATTTTTTAAATACTAAGAAATGATGTTTAAGAAATGATTTCTTAAATACAAAGAAATATTCTTAAATGTTAAGAAATCCTTCTATCAGTGCAGAAAGTTTTTTTTTCACATTTTTAAACTACGAATATGTTCTTTTGTAAACTGGTCGAAAAAAAAATTATACGCCCTTTCACCTTTAGATCACCAAAATTTCGAATTCTTAAAAGCAAAAGGGCGTATAATTAAAGACATACGCCCTTTTACTTTTATAATTTTTTTTTCAATTTTAAGCGCAGAATGTGTCTACTAATCGATTGTCAATAAAAAAAAATATGCGCCCTTTTACCTTTGCAAAGGTAAAAGGGCGCATAAATTGTTATAAACCCTTTTACCTTTAGGCACGTGATATATATAAATATATGAAAAATATATCAAAATGCATGTGGGTACTCAAATGAAAGCTCTAGATGAGTATAACATCGGGATGAGCTTATATCTTTGGAAACGTTAATATTTAAAAAAGTACAGTGCAATTTAACAAAAGTCATCATTCAATTAAGCAAAATTTTTATTTTTTCTATTTCACAAGTCATGGCAGCCACATAGTGACTGCAAGGTTGCTAGTTATAATTAATTTGATTTTTCTTAATTTAATTATAATTGATAAATTAATAATTATTAATTTATTAATTATAATAAAAAAGATCCGCAGTATTATAAACATATAATTTGCATCTGTGTCAAATAAGCTTAAGTCGGCCATATTTTTATTTTGCTATTTTGCTGAGGAAGAAACCGAGTTTTTTAAAAACTATACTTTTTAGTGTAGGAAAAAAACTTTGGAATTCTCCACCAGTTTCTTTACTGGAGGGAAAAATTTCCTGGGTAAAAAAAAACTTTTTTTTTCAGGGCAGATCAGTTTATATGTGGCCATATCATAAAATTTTTCTATTCTCATGTTTAATAACAACTAAACAAAAATATGGTAAGCACAGAAATAACTTTTTGCGCTGAAAATGAATTTATGATTGTTAATGGGCTAGAGAAAGAAGTTAAGTGTCAGGTGTGGGTAGATGACGTTATACTGACGCGTGTACGTGCTTGGTGAGTCGTCAGGCCTCCCAGGAGCCCCTAATTGGCGTGCAGAAGACAGAGAATGACCGAGACTTGTGTGAGCTATTATATACATCATAAGAGTGGCGCGCTTACGTTGAGACTGAGATATAGTGTAAAAAGTACTGCATAAATGCGGCTATTTGTTCATTATTTCAGATTCTCTTTGTTCTCCGCTAATGAAACAATGAGTCTGCGCGGTAATTGCGTCATACTCAAGCCCGTTTTTACTTTTTTAATCTTTACTCTGGTTCTTCTTCTCCTCTTTCGCCCCGCTTACTCTTCTCTGCTGCAACCACCGGTATTATGTGTATATTCTTCAACACTTTGCCAATCTCTGCGCATAAATCTCTTACGAAAAGCACCTGCGTTATGCTAATCTGGTAAAGCTCCAGAAATTAAGCCGTCTTTTATTAACAACTACTAATTGTGTTTTATTCTTTTGGTTATGCTTTTAAATTTTTATCATTGATACAAACGGCTTTAAATTTGCGTTTGACCGCGTACTTGGCGTTAAACTGCATAGTAAGAAATTTTATCTAGAAAATTTTTCTTTTAGTAGTTAATTTTTTTGCGCTACACTAAAAAAAGAGTTTTTTTTCCCTCCAATAAAGAAACTGGTATTCCTGTGTAAAGAATTCCAAAGTTTTTTTCCTAAACTAAAAAGTATAGTGATTTTTAAAAAACTCAGTTTCTTCTTCAGCAAAATACCAAAATAAAAAAATATGGCCGACTTAACCTCATTTGACACAGATGCAAATGATGTGTTTATAATACTGTGGATCTTTTTTATTATAATTGATAAATTAATAATTATTAATTTATCAATTATGATTATATTAAGAAAAATCAAATTAATTATAACTAGCAACCTTGCAGTCACTATGTGACTGCCGTGACTTGTGAACTATAAAAAATTAAAATTTTGCTTTATTAAATAATGAACTTTGTTAAATTGCACTTTACTTTCTTAAATATCGACATTTTCAAAGATATAAGCTCATTTCCATGTTATACTCATCAAGAGCTTTCATTCGACTACCCACATGCATTTTGATATATTTATCATATATATATATATATATATATATATATATATATATATATATATATATATATATATATATATATATATATATATAAATATATAAAATATATGAAAAATTGATGTGGGTACTCAAATGAAAGGTCTTGATGAGTGTAACATCGGGATGAGCTTATATCTTTAAAAATGTTAACAGTTCACAAGATATTTGTTAAATTGCACTGTACTTTCTTAAATATTGAAGTTTTTAAAGATATAAGCTCATCCCGATGTTACGCTCATCAAGAGCTATCATTTGAGTACCTACATGCATTTTGTTATATTTATCACATATTTATATATATAAATATATAAAATATATGAAAAATTGATGTGGGTACTCAAATGAAAGGTCTCGATGAGTGCAATGTCAGGGTGAGCTCATATCTTTAAAAATGTCAATATTTTACAAGATATTTATTAAATTGCACTGTACTTTCTTAACTATCGACGTTTTCAAAGATATAAGCTCATCCCAATGTTACACTCATCAAGAGCTTTCATTTGAGTAACCACATGCATTTTGATATATTTTTCATATATTCATATATATAAATATATAAAATATATGAAAAATTGATGTGGGTACTCAAATGAAAGGTCTCGACGAGTGTAACATCGGGATGAGCTTATATCTTTAAAAATGTCAATATTTCACAAGATACAAGGTTATTTCTTAATTATGTATCTAGAAATAGAGTATTTTCGAATGCAGCCTAAATACTTATCATAATAAATTGACTATCGGTGAGAATGAAATGAAACCTTTAAAAGGCACAAATTCAAGTCAAGACCTTTGCAATGACACTAAATTTCACTGAAAAAACCGATTTTATCATATGACTATCCTGGAAACAAATTTTTCTTAATCTCTTAATAATACAGATAAAATTTAAGAAAATTTAATTAATCATAATAATTCAATTAAAAAAAATTAAGTTAATTATTAATTAAATCGCTAAAAAATTGAATTTTTAATTACGTAAATTCCATTCGAGCAACTTTTTTTCGTACCCAAGGATCCATCCAAATTATGATGTCAATTGTAATACAGCTAGGTAATTTTTCAATAAATTATAAATCAGCACAACTTTTCAATGATGTAAGCAAACGAAAAATACCAGTTTTTTTGTATTAAGAAATGTATATTGGATATAAAAAAACTTGAATAAAAATATTTTGTATTTTGTATTCAAAACTATTCTTTTGATGAATTGAATAATAACAGCAAATTTTAAAGAAAATTTTTTTCCGTATATCTTGTTCATGGATAGTGACATCCTTTCTTAATCTAAAACAAAAAAAAAAAACATGTTGGGGAACCAAAGTAATCCGTCAGATTACCGGGAGCTCACCTCTAATCAAAAGATTACCGTCAGTTCTAGTGTCAGTTTACCCAAGAGGATCAACCAGCAAGGTTAGGGACGTCATGATTTATAATTTAAAATCATAATAAATAGTTAAACTAACCTGTACACGAGCCTCCGTTAAGTTTATCTTCATCGCCAGGTCTTCACGTGTGAACACGTCTGGGTAGTGGGTCTGGGCGAACGCAGACTCCAGCTCTTCCAGCTGCTGGAGCGTGAAGGTTGTCCGGTTTCTTCTCTGCTTCCGTCGGACAAACGAATCCTCGCCCACGCCATGCAGTGCTGGGTGGTAGGCAGAGTAACTTGTGTCTAAAAAATCAAGTATAGAAACAATTGGTTAAAAAAATTTAACTTGTTTGCGTTCAAAATAAAAAGAAAGAAAACGTAACAAAGAAAACTTTCTTGTTTGAGATAACTTTAGGGTCAAACAAATTTTTCTGTGTTTCTTAGGATACACAGGAACCATAAATCCACATAGAATTCCAGAAACATATCGGGTAGAAGTACCGTTTTGGCCACCTTAGCACCGTTTTTGGCCAGTTAACATTTGAATTAATTTATAAAAAATTATAATATTATAACCATATTTTTGTTGAGTTTTAAAAAATTTTTATTAAAACAAATTGAATTTGTAATGGTTTATTAATATAAATTCATTTCTATCGTTTATTTGAACTATAAATGGCCATAAACGGTACAATAGCCACAAACGGTACTTCTACCCTATTTGATCAAATTTATAACTTTAGAGTTTGAAATTTCGAAAAATTTTATATTTTTCTCGGGTTAAGTTAAAATACAATATAAAAACTAGATATTATTTTAAAATTTAAATTTTTTTAACAACCTAAATTTGAACTGAGAAGTCATAAAAAAAAAACTTGTTTATGTTTAAAATAAAAAACAAGAAAACGTAACAAAGAAAACTTTTTTGTTTGGCATAACTTTGGGGTCAAACAAATTTTTCCGTGTTTCTTAGGATACACAGGAACCATAAATCCACATGGGATTCCAGAAACATATATTTGAATCCAATTTGCAACCCGGTGAATACGTTATCGCATTTCATCCGATTACTGGATCACGCTAATGTAGTATTTGCTGGATGCAATTATCATTTGCAACCCGGTAATGGATTGCTCATTAATTAGTACTGAAAACAATCAATTAAGTGGGCGTAAAAGTCTGTCTGAAAATGCTAGAAATCGACGTTGAAAATATGTAACAAAGAAAACTTTTTTGTTTTGGAAAATTTTGAAGCCAAACAAACTCTCTTGATTTGTTAGAGGTCCAAAGTGACTATAAATCCAGTTGCGAAAGGAGAAACAAATCTTTGATTGAAATTTATAAGGTAATTTGATTGAGTCTCTCAGAACGAAATGAAGTTAATTAGATATTTGTTTGATCTAACTCTCATTTGTGCTCCAGTAATGGATTCATAATTGCTCGGGCTGATGAACAATCAACTAGACGTGTGTGCAAGTGGGTGGGTGTCATATATTTGATAAAGGCACATTAATGACGGTGGTCTTTGAATGCACCGTCACAAAGCGAGCTTTAAAGCTGGAGCGGGCTTTAGAGCAAATCTAGTCGAAAGGAACCTTGTGCAAGTAGTAATAAAGCTTATAATCACTTTATTAATGATGCAAAGCAATCAGCAAAATTAATTACCGCGGCCGTAATCCTAACCTCTCTCCGACTCACCGGATTAGCATTAAAAATTTATTTTACGTGGTTAAGTTTTAAAATGCATTGAAAAATAATGAACCGATTAAGGATTGGTTGATCAAAAAAGGTATCGATTGAAGTAAGGAGCACCTAAACAAATACGGAAAAAATAAGGAAAAAGAGAAAGAGAGAGTGAGAGCGTAAATAAATTTATCCGGTCGTACGGAAGAGAAATCCACTCAAGATCTTAGATTAAAGTTGGAAAAGTAAAGCCAGAAGCTAGACAACTCGTACAACTCATCCGTGCAGCTAAAGAGAGGGCAAAGTCATCTACCTATCTCCACTCTACCGGTACAAATACAGAGATATCTATATCTATATCAAGGGATCCAAGTTAGCTGGAGGACGGGAATGAGAAGTTGATCCAATTTATGAACCAGTGGAGGAGTTTGCTAGCTCAAAACCCACGAGCCGATATTCTTCATTTGATTTCAGCTCCTCAACCCCAAGATAGCTCTAGATTTTGTTACTCGATCTACCGCAGGTAAATAAAAATATATTTCCCATCTTGGTGCCTTTGCTCAGACATTAAAGATGGTATCCATGATAGTTTTATTTGGTAAGAGGAATAGAAGGTGCTTGCAACAATTTCTATTTGGCAAGCTTGTCACTTTTGCCAATACTTGACAATTTTCTAACCCAAACCAGAAATCCAATAAAAAATTAGGAAAACAGTTGACCCGCAAGGCAATCGATGCAACTTCCCGCCAATTCCATACTTAGGCGCTTAAAATTGCACTTATGACGTTTTTGAGCTCAAAAGTCTGATAGAAGTTGGATAAAACACTATTTTTTGAATTTTCAAACCGCAATTACTTTTGAATGAATGAAACAATTTTTCATGCGGTTGGCGGTATTCAACGCGGTTTTTTAAGCCTCAGGAAGAATCAATAAGTTTGAATTGATCAAACTAAGAATTTTGGAATTATTCCGAAAAAACACTTTTTTTTTGTTTTCTTTCGTTCACAATTTCTCGAACGAATTAACTGATTTTGACCGAATTAGCAACAATCGACGTGGTTTTTCAAGGTTAAGAGCTGATTGGTTTTTAGAGTTGATTTATTAAGCCGTTTAAAAGTTATTCCAAAAAAAACCACACGGAGAGAAATTTATAGGAACCTTTCCAAAAATTATGGGAATGGTTCCTATAATAAAATGATTATTAAAGGTATCAATCCTATGCTCATTATGGAAACCATACCCATAGTTTATTGGAAACATTCCCATACAATAATGGAATAGCTTCAATATATTATGGAAATGATTCCTATAATATTATAGGAATGGTTCCTATAATATTAAGGGAATGACGCACATAATAATAGAAAAATGTTTATGTTCATAATAATGAAGCAATCACATCAAAAATATAAAGTAATTATCATATATTTTTTTGCTAATACATTTTTTTTTATAAATAAAAATTGATCTTTCACTAGAGTGAAAAAATTTCTTTTTCATAATTTTTATTCACGTGTATACTTAGTGTTAGATTGTTTATTCCAACTCAGTTATTATTGTGTTAGATAATATTAAAAAATATTGTAGCAATTCTAAGGTTTCTCTAATAAAAGGGATATTTTCTCACTATACAATTAGAGGAGCAAAGTAGATATGGAAATTCATTGGTTATTTTTACTATTTCATTTTATTTTTAAAACAAATCGCGTTCCAGATGCCATAAGGGCGTATACTGGCAGAAGGTCCCGGTGAAAAGCCATAAGGGCGTATAAAAAATTTTTTTCGGGAATCAACGTAGTTTCGTCTGAAATGTGCAGAAATGCAAAATAAAAAATTTATACGCCCTTATGGCTCCAGGGGCCCACATCGAATACCATACGGGCGTATAATAAAAATTCTGTTTTTTTTTTCTAAGTCTAAAAAAATTTTTATATGGAAAAAAATTTTTTTTTGCATTTCTGTACATTTCATGAAAAAATACGTTGGTTCCCGAAAAAAAATTTTTTATACGCCCTTATAGCCATAAGAGCGTATAAAAAAATTTTTTTTCGGGAATCGATGTATTTTCGTCCAAAATGTGAGAAATATAGAAAAAAAATTTTATACGCCCTTATGGTTCCCGAGTGCCATAAGGGCGTATTATTTTTATACGCCCTTATGGCATCTATAACGCGAAATTATTTATTTAAAATACATACGTTAAATATTTATTAAATCCACCTTTTGAGTATATAACTTTTATTATTTATATGAACAATATTACTTATTTTACATATTTCAAATGGTGTTATTGGGCAGCAAGTAAAATTATCGAAATTACTAATAATTTCAAATGCTCCAAAGTGGTCATCGAAGTCACAAATAACTTGAGTTGTAATGATAAATATCTCAATATTATTAGGCATCATCACTATAATATTATGGGAATGGTTCCTATAAATTATAGGAATGGTTCCTATAATATTATAGAAACTATTTCTATATATTATAGGAACCATTCTTATATATTATGGGAATCATGCCGATATTACAGTTATAATTATAGGTATCGTTCCTATAATTATAGGAACCATTCCCATAATTATAGTAACATTTCCCAAAAATTATGGGTACAATTCCCATAATTTAATAATCGCTCCTAAAATGATATAGGAAAACATTTCATTAAAATTATAGGAATGATTTCCATATTTTTCTCCCCGTATCGTGACAACATCGCGGGAGTAGTCAGGGAAGCTTCCTACGACCTTAAAACGTCGAGATCTGATGAAAACTCGATTTTTGAAAATCTTCGATTTTCTTAGCGGGAAATATAAAAATGTTAAATGTTCCAACAAAACCTAAGCTTTTGCAAGGGATACGTGCTCTAAAACGAATGGATCCAACCCTTCACCAGACACCGATGACAAAGTACCCAAGCAGACAACCACTTCATCACCAGCATGGATCCTCCAATTACAACTTGATTTCAGAACTTCTGAACTTGATGACGTTTTTGACAAGGTTATTCAATTGAAGCACCAGCAAGTCCTGGAAGTATAACTGGGGGTTGGGCGCCACTGGAAAAACTCGATGGAGAACTAAATCTAATGACACCTCGACCGTCACTAATGACACTAACGAGGTAGTGAGATGTTAGGATCGTGTGTGTCTGTGTCTAGTCCGATGTGGATTGGTGTGTGCCCCGAATGAACCCACTTACCGACTTATCACGTAGTTACCTAATCTGTTTATCCCAACAGTATGTAGCCATCTTTGTCTGTCTGTCTTTCTCTCTCTCACTCTTCGAATAGGAAGGGGACGTTAATGTAGGATACTGGCTGGGGTTTGATGTTGATCACGCTCACTATGAAAGCTAAAGGGTGCTTGGTGATGTCCCTAGGGAGTTTACTTTTCTTCGCTCTCGAGTAGAGACTCGAGGACGAATATTGCTCAATAAGGCTTGCTCTATTGTGTTATGACGAACCTGGTCCAGTGTAACCAAAATCTAATGATCGGATCTAGTTAGAGTTTGGATTATTCGATGAAGGTTGCAAATAGAAACTTTTGGTAAAACAGGATGATCGGTGATGGTTCCACTCGGGTGGAAAACCTAACTCGTTCAAAAGTCCTTTGCCTAACTGAAATAGCATCTCGAACTAGACTAGAAACTATCGACGTGTTCTACTAAAATCAACTTTAACTCTGTTTGCTGAGTTGTTTCTACTGGATGTTAGATCTAATGGAATCATTCTTTTAGGACATCGTATGTCATCATTTAACTACTTTCAATTTCAATTGCGTAACCGGTTTTGCGAAGGTACATTCGATGTAGTGTGTGCTGGATGTTATAATCGTATAATTCATCATCATAAGTACTGTTTCCTGCTATGATCAATAATTCAAGTGTAATAAGTAATAACGTTTGTGATGCTGACTAGCTGGGCCCCCCACGTTGATCATAGGCTTGCTAGTACCTACTACTTTACATCCTTTCACCCTCCAAGGGGTGATAGAATGAAAATTTTAAACCAACAGCAATAATTTTCAATTTTAAAGCGAATTCAGTTAAGAATTGGGGATGTACTGTCGTTAAAAAAGCCTTTTGCAAAGGGTTTCGTTTTTCAGGGAATTGGTTGAGGCAATTGGAGTGTAAAAAAAGGTTTTTAATTTGAATTATAGCTGTAAGCAAGGATTAATTATTAAGATTGTCTACTTACAAGGATGGGTAGGTGCAAAAGAATATTCCAATGTGGGCGGTAGTCTTGGTGCCGGCAGCCCCGGGGGACAGTGGTAGCAGAACATGCCCCCCGCTCTGGTGACACCAGGGGCCGCACTTGGGCCCCCCGTGGTTGCCCCTGAACCTGCCACTGGGTTTTGGGATCCCGGAGATGTCGATCGAACCTGCGTTCCTGGTTGGTGAACTGATCCAATCTGTAAATAGAATATTAGTAATGTTAGTATTTATGAAATATGACTATAATTATTAGTGATCAATCATCAATGACCAATCATTGATTATCAATGACCAGTTATCAATTATCAATGATCCATCATCAATGACCAATCATCAAATATCAATCACCAGTTATAAGTGACCAATCATCAATTATCAATGACCAGTTATCAATGATCAATTATCAATGACCAGTTATCAATGACCAATCATCAATTATCAATGATCGATCATCAATTATTAATCACCAGATATTAATGATTAATTATCGATGACCAATCATCAATAATCAATGAACAGTTATCAATCATCAATGACCAATCATCAAATATCAATAACCCAATAATCAATGACCAGTTATCAATCATCAATGACCAATCATCAAATATCAATAACTAGTTATCAGTCACCAATCATCAATTATCAATGACCAATCATCAATAATCAATGACCAGTTATTAATTATTAATGATCAATCATCAATAACCAATCATCAAATATCAATAACCAGTTATCAGTGACCAATCATCAATTATCAGTGAGCAGCTATCAATGATCAATTATCAATTATAAATGACCAGTTATCAATGATCAATCATAAATTATCAATGACCAGTTATCAATTATCAATGATTAATCATCAAATATCAATGACCAGTTATCAGTGACCAATCATCAACGACCAATCATCAATTGTTAATGAACAGTTATCAATAATCAATGATCAATGATCAATGATCAATGACCAATCATCAATTATCAACTACTAGTTATCAATGATCAATCATCAATGACCAATTATCAATCAACAATCATCAATAGCCAATTATCAATCATCAATGACCAATCAATGACCGATCAACAATCATTCATAGCCAATTATCAGTCATCAATGCTCAATTATCAGTCATCAATGCTCAATTATCAATCATCAATAATCAATGACCAGTTATCAATGATCAACCATCAACGACCAATCATCAATTGTTAATGAACAGTTATCAATAATCAATGATCAATGATCAATGACGAATCATCAATTATCAACTACTAGTTATCAATGATCAATCATCAATGACCAATTATCAATCAACAATCATCAATAGCCAATTATCAATCATCAATGACCAATCATCAATATTTAATCGAAATTTAAAAGTATAAGCCCGGAAATTTGATCTATATTCTTTGATCGACATGAGCTTAGAACCAGGAATGATGCTGTCAAACCTAGTTAAAGCTACTGGGGACCCGTCACTCTATTTGAAGCCACTCGCTCCTCGCGGATTGGATCAGATATAATCTTGGGGATTGTAAATTCATGCATTAATAATCCAGTTAAATTGAATAAGCTACCATACTTTAAATTAGTAATGAGTTGATTACTTTTGGTGTGCTTTAAAGATACTCGGCACTAATGCTAGCAAGGTTTATAGTTTATGTATATGTCGATCTATACCTGCTCCTGATACATCTATGCCAGTGAATCTAGCTCGGTAACTCCATGTGTATCTAAACAAGTATGTGTGTGTGTGTGTGTGTGTGTGTGTGTTTATATTCATCGTAGCACATCAGAACAGTATTAATGTGTAGTGGGTTTAGCAACATCTCTCTTGATTCAAATCTCCCTCTCACTTGTCGTCCCCGGATGGGTGTAGTATAGACGTATAACACTACAGAGGGACAAATTGAATTTTAGATCATGGCGTGCTTCGACGAGGCGTCCGGGGACGTACACCCAACCAACTCGAGAGCCCGAGATGATACTAATTGAAATTTGAAATTGATATTAGCGAATTATTATCATCCCCACGTCCCCCCAACCTATGGGCATTTCTCTATACTGATACTAATACTGATACTGGCTCTGTTAGTCTGTGTAATACTGCGGATAGTAGACATAGACAGTAGACAGTAGCTGGTATCAGAGAGATTCAACTACTGTGTGTCCATCTCCTGGCATTCAAATTCAAGTGATAGCCCCCTTCCCCTTTTTCAGGCGCGCTATCTTTGGGAATTCAATTACACCGTGTCGGATATCAAAGTAATTGCTCTAGAAACTTAACGCAATAGTGTATTTTTAAAGCTCTTCTATTCCCTTAGTTATAATTATGAGTTGTGAGTTATGATAATAGTAATGATATTTCCGAGCTTTGTAACGAGGTTTTAATTATTCATCAAGACGGAGAAGATACGCTCGGGTGATTATGCATTTTAGGAAATTACATCCATTTTACATTTTAAAGTAATGTAGCTTCGTTTTGTAAGACTCTGGACAGGAATTGAGGTTAGGTTGAAGATTTACAAAGTTTTTTTTTAGTCTAGACTAAGATTACTTTTATAGACTAAAATTCATAATATACTTCTACGAGATAACACTGTTACAAAGAAAACTGATTTCAAACAGCTTAAAAATACTCTGAAATCGATTACTCAAGATTTTATATAAAATAACTGATTTGACGACATACGACGTTGATTTCTCAAAAATTAATGGGCTTGTAAACATTATAACTTTTTAAAAATCCCATTTTTAACCTTTATTTTTCTTTCAATCCTTTTGTATGGTCACTGCGGAGAACCCTTTTGAAAATCTTAGCTCAATATTATTTTGTTTAATTATAATAAATATATTTACTTCGGCAGTTAAACTCTACCTTCTACCCTTCGATCAGCCGGATTGTTTATTTTTTTAAGCATAAGTTTATATAACGAGTGAGTACAGCTGAGATTATACTTGGGCTATTGGATTCTTTCCTGTTGTTCAAAATCACCAGAAGGTGGCGCGGTAGTATACTTCTACCAGAATGTACAGTTTCTCTCAAGCAGAAGCGGGCTATTCAAAACTAAACTTTAGAAACTATAAATTTAAAAAATTCGACTTTTTTGTGTACTCAGACACCTCAAAAATTTTTTAACGTTAATAATAGCAATTATCTTATTTCTCAAAGGTGTTTATAATACTCCAGCTAGATCTCTTTCAATTTTTCTCCTAATTTAAAAATTTAAATATTATGTGGAAATTTATATTTCCCGCTATTGGCGAAAAATTTGGACAAAATTAAAAATTTTTTTGTTAATAAAATTAATAAACTTCTTAGAAAAAAAAAAAAAAAAAAAAAAACACTATTTTTTAATAATTAATTTAAGTTCAATAAAAGAGTTACTTTTTTTCAATCCTATCAGAATATATTTTGTTTATTTTATACCTCCAAAATTGTCATTCTTTTTATATAATA
Organism: Cotesia glomerata; assembly: GCF_020080835.1. Classification (NCBI taxonomy): domain Eukaryota; kingdom Metazoa; phylum Arthropoda; class Insecta; order Hymenoptera; family Braconidae; genus Cotesia; species Cotesia glomerata. Next base: position 23,612,111 of record NC_058164.1, read on the forward strand.
TAATTGATAAAAATGAATTTATTATCAAGACAAAAAATAAATATCCAATTAATAAATTTCGGTAATAAACAATTTATAATTTCATAACCGAGCAATTAGTCTCTTGGGTGATTAAAAATAATGAGAATACTTAAAAAAAAAAAAAATTCTCGGAGCAAAATATCAATTAAAAAAACAATAGCCTTGGCCTATTCGGCTTCGCTGATAAAACTAAAAATAATACAGGCTATTAAAATGTTTGTCTTGTAAATGTGAAGAAGTCTATTGTTCGTTCGAGAGTGTCGATAAGTAAACACTATAGGGCCAATCACCCCTTAAAGATTTAAGGGCCCTTGAACCCCTCAGCGCAATCGGATGATCACACACAGGAATAAAAGCTCTATATATACAGTATATGTTATATGTTAGATGTTGTATAGCAAACTAGTATGGGCCATTGGTCTCGAGCAGTGCAAATATTGTCCTACGACCACATGCCGATTGGCACTGGCTATTAAACACTGTAACAAAATGTAACCAGCAAGGGCTGGGATTGAAGCGGGGGAGGGAAAAGAAAAGGGGATTAGCTGCGGTACATTTCATCCCTTCTGTCGACGCGTATGTTCCGCGATAAAAAGCAAACTCGGCTCAGTGGCGCCACCTCGGACGCGCTGGGGGGCGCTTGAGTGGCAGCCTATGAATAAGGAACCCCGTCCGCAGAACCCAAGCTCAATACCCCTATGGATTCTGTTGTGTATGATGGACTAAGGGCCAAAGACTGGTATGTTGGCTGGTATATGGTTTATTATGGGGTGAAGGAGGAGGGGGACTTTTGAATCGAACTCACGATTAATGGGACCGCCGATGATCACGATGATGTAGTCATACGTTGTGGCTTGTAATCCTTCGCTGGGGGTTATAGGATTTTAGTTATGGGAATAGGGGAGTTGCTGAATAAATAAGTAAATAATACTCTTATAACATTAGGGATAAATTAGTTTTTTTTTTAGATTTTTAGATATTAAGGGAAAAAATGTATGCAGAAAAAAAGGTTGACTTGAGCCAAGAAAATATTTTTCTTTATAATTATTTTGTTGAGTGAAAAAAAATTTTTTTTGACACAAGAAATTTCACTTATTCCAACAAAATTAATTCTCGAGCTTTAAGAAATACGTATCTTGATCCAAGAAAATGTATTTAAGCCAAGAAAATCTTGTTGTTTTGAGAAAATTCAGCCTCGAGCTCCAAAACATTTAGTTCTTGATAGAAGTTAATTTTCTTGTTTTGAGAAAATTTCTCTCTTGCTCCAAAAATTAAATATAAAGATAGAAGTAAATTTTCATTAATATTTTTATTGATTAACATGTCAAATGGGAAGATAAAATAATATTCAATCATTTTTTTTCATTTAATATCTATAATTGCACGCTAAAATAATATAAAAGGCGTATCAAATATTCTCGAGAAAAATTTTCTCAAGGTGAGAAAATTTTTTTCTCAGCTGAAGTAGGTGGCGCTGCTTCCCTAAAGTATCTAAAAATCTTGATCAAATATAAAAATTTATTGTATCGAGTATTTATGATAATTTGAATTAAGAAAAAATGACTTCCACCAAGAATATAATTTAAAGAAAAATTTTTACTTCGGCCTACACAACTTTGGTCTTCCTTCAAGCACCCGAAAATTTTCTTGAGCCAAGACTTTGTTCTCCAGGCAAGAAATTTTTCTTTCTGTGCACAGTAAAAAAGGTTCACTTGAACCAAGAAAATATTTTTCTTTATCATTATTTTGTTGAGTGAAAAAAAATTTTTTTTGACACAAGAAATTTCACTTAAGTGAAAAAACTATATATGGCTGAACAGATATGGAACGTTAGATGGGGAATATGTGATCATGTATAGCGGCAAAAGTATATATATGAAATAATAAATGTTTTGTTAATATAATGAAGATATATTTGATTCAATATAAGTTCAAATATATTAGTGCCGTATATTACTTAGTATATGTTATAAAATATACTATTATTATATAAAAATTACTTATATAGAAAACTATATAATAGATAAATATATTGTTCGTAAAATATATGCTGAGGTAGATTATTACTGTATACTTTCATTTATAAAATTTCAATTATATGGCAATATATATTATTTTATTATAAAATACCATACATAATACCAGATATTTATGATATGTCGAAATAGGTCAAAACGGAAAGATTAATAAAAAAAAAGAATTAATAGTTTGATCAATCGAGTTTACGGTCGAAGCAAATCTGAATTTCAGTAAGTTAGTAACACATCACGAAATATTTTCTTTTTTTTATAACTTTTTTTCAGAGAATTATTTGGCCTCAGCATTCTATTGTAATTTTGGTACCAATGCCAATATTAAAATTATATTGAACATATAATTTAAAGTATATTTTAAATTATACTGAAAAATACATTGTTCTTATACTATTTATAATATAGTGTTGATTATAATATGTACGATATATTTATCGTATATATATTTATCATATATAGCTGAAAATATAATTGAAATATATGTTATGAGTATAACATCAATACATAATACTACATATATCATTATTGTATATATGAAACGGCAAAATTTTGCATATGGGTCTTTATATAATCATATATATTTTTATATATGTAAAATATAATTTTTTATATGATGAAGGATATATAACTTTTTCATGCGGGTTATTCCAACAAAATTAATTCTCGAGCTTTGAGGAATATGTATCTTGATCCAAAAATTTATTTAAGTCAAGAAAATCTTGTTGTTTTGAGAAAATTCAGCCTCTTGTTCCAAAAATTAAGTTTTTGATAGAAGTTAATTTTCTTGTTTTGAAAAAATTTCTCTCTTGCTCCAAAAATTAAATATAAAGATAGAAGTTAATTTTCATTAATATTTTTATTGATTAACATGTCAAATGGGAAAATCAAATAATATTTCATCATTTTTTTTCATTCAATATGTATAATTGCACGCTAAAATAATATAAAATGGGTATCAAATATTCAAGAGAAAAATTTTCTCAAGGTGAGAAAATTTTTTTCTTTATTCACGGCCGAAAGCACGTACTTGCTACTTCTGTTAAGAATCAGAAAGACCGACATTTATGCTTTGGTAGGGGCGCGCATGCGCGCTGCTCTAGTGCGCTGGAAGAAACTAGTTGTGGACTGAATTGATGTACGAGGCAGCGAAAAAAAAGTATTCACCAGAGCTGACGCGGTTTATTGTGCACTCAGGCCTAACCTTAAAATTGCTTTTGTGGGTTCTTATGTCGTTGTGTGTTGAAATTTATAATCTAAAAAATTATATCGAGTGAAAAATAATAAAAATTTTAAAAAATGAATGCGTTATCATCATCAAAAGGAAATTTTAAGGAATTTCGATACGGAAGCTAATCTAATTATAAGAACAGATACGTTACTTAAAAGTCTGCAGATAAATATTTACACAGAAAGAAAGGTTCACTTGAACCAAGAAAATATTTTTCTTCCTAATTATTTTCTTGACACAAGAAATTTCACTTATTCCAACAAAATTAATTCCCTTGCTTCAAGAAATACGTGTCTTGATCCAAGACAATTTATTTAAATCAAGAAAATTTTCTTGTTTTGAGAAAATTTCTCTCTTGTTCCAAAAAATTAAGTTCTTGACAGAAGTAAATTTTCTTGTCTTGAGAAAATTTTTCTTTTGCTCCAAAAAATTAAATATCTTAATAATAAATTTTCATTAATATTTTTATTGACGAACATGTCAAATGGGAAGATCAAATAATATTGAATCATTTTTTTTCATTCATTATTAATAATTTTTATAATTCTTATAGTTCATGTACTGGTAATAGTTGTGATGAAAAAGAAAATATGCAATAATTAATTAAAAATAGTTGACAAATTACTCGAAATAATTAAAATTCTGATAAAATTAATGATTTTAATGTATTTGAGTAATCAAAAATTAATAAAAATAAGACTATTCAATTGAATTAATTTAATTTTAAAAAGTTACTATTATTTTTGTCTATTTAGATGAAGTCGATGCCCGCCCCCGACCAGCCGCACTCGCTTCGCTCGTGCCGCAAATGTCGGGCGGGCATCGACAACATACTAAGAACATTTAACTGTAACGTTAATTGATTTGTAAGTCAGCGTACTTTCGGCCGAAAATAAAGAAAAATAGTATACACCACACGGGCAGAAAGTTTGAGAGCCCTGAACTGCGCGCCATGATGCCCTCGGCTTCGCCTCGGGCATCATGGCGCACAGTGCAGGAATCTCAAACTTTCTGCCCTTGTAGTGTAATATACTATTCTCATAGCTGAAGTAGGTGGCGCTGCTTCCCTAAAGTATCTCAAAATCTTGATCAAATATAAATAGTATATTGTGTGACTAGGGATGAAACAAAACGATTTCAGACCAGTGAAGTTGCCTGCCCGAGCGAAGCGAGGGCTGGCATCACTCGGTCTGAAATCGTGTTTCATCCCGCGTCACACATTATATTTTTCATATAAGTTGCATTAAAAATGCTAGTTTCAATGTCTGGAGCCAACCAGAACTAGATAGTTTCAGACGAACAGCGAAAATACCATTTTATTATGAAACTTATAATAAAATAGAAAGTAATAGTTTATTTTTTACCAAACATTATTCGTAAATTGACAAGTTTTCTTTTATCATTCTTATTTATGCTTAATAACAGAATTATAATATGTCAGTACAGTTAACGGTTAGAATGACAATTATAAAGGTATAAAATAAACAAACAATTGATAGGATTGAAAATAAAGCTGCAACTTCACCTCGCGGACAGAAAATCATCATTTTCTGTCCGTCGGGAAGAAATAATTGATACCTGCCTGGCACAGTCGCATTGGTCTGAAATTGTCTAGTTTCGGTTGGCTCAACAGGCATTGAAACTCACATTTTCAATGCAGGTTATATGAAAAATTTATTGTATCGAGTATTTATGATAATTTGAATTAAGAAAAATGACTTCTACCAAGAATAGAATTTGAATAAAAATTTTTACTTCGGCCAACACAACTTCGGTCTTCCTTCAGGAACCCGAAAATTTTCTTGAGCCAAGAATTTTGTTCTCCAGTCAAGAAATTTTTCTTTCTGTATAATAAAAAATATCCAAAAATTACGAAAATCAAAAGAATGTTTTTAAACTGTATGATTTAGGGTATAATTTCCCGTATATTATATTGTTTTTTGAAGACAATGTCTTTCTTTTTCCAACCTATGTACAAATAAAATTTTTGTCTCTATAGAATAAATATATAATATTTTGTATATTTGTTTTTCAAAATAAATAAATAAATTAAAAATTAGACGGAAACAATGTCTAAAAGAAAATAATAAAAATTAGAATACGTTTAAATTTTGAAGAATAATGTCGCGCAATGCAGATGTGAGTGATGTATGATGTAAATTTAATTAAGCGTATTTTGGTATCGTTAATTTTGGAGACGTAGTTTGCTAAACTCATTTAATGGAGGTTAACTTTGCATATGGTGTAGCGGAGTATGTCGGTAATGTTTAATTGGATCGTCTTTAAAGTACATTCTCTGACTAAAGTGTTGGATTGTATAAATACTTTCGGGTTTTCAATGTTGTATAATTTGCATTATGCATTCCATTCTGTTATATTTACCGAGCCACAATCCGCAATGTATGATGAATGTATTAGAGCGTGTTTATAGTCAATAAGCCAGACTAGTGACTAGACTCCACTCAATGAACTCTTGGTTGATTTATTGAGCATCGACGAGGACATTATGCCATGAATATCCTCGGCAATTTACTCTATTCACAAGAATATCTGTCTCTACACAAAGCCACGGGTCCATGACGAATTTATCCCCGGAAACGGAAGCAATAGTGATGACCCTGCCGATGAGGGTGCCTTGTATTTAGACGCCCCAATCGTTTAATTTTTTCTTTATATTTACAATGAATACTGTTAGTGTCAATTATTGATTTAATTGTCCAGGAAAAGATTTAATATTTTTTAAATACTTTTGCAATTTAAAATACCAATTAAATATGAAAAATTCAAATACTTCAGGCTATGGGCCCAGTGAAATTTTTATTTTATTAAATAAATTTGTATACACTGAAGAAAAATTTTTTTTCCACCCAGAATACAAAATATTTTTATCCAAATTTTTTTATATCCAATATACGTTTTTTAATATAAAAAAAAATTGGTATTTTTCGTTTGTTTACATTATTGAAAAGTTGTGCTGATTTATAATTTATTGAAAAATTACCTAGCTGTATTACAATTGATATTATAATTTGGATGGATCCTTGGGTACGAAAAAAGTTGCTCCAATGGGATTTACGTAATTAAAAATTCAATTTTTTAACGATTTAATTAATAATTAATTAACTTAATTTTTTTTAATTAAATTATTATGATTAATTAAATTTTCTTAAATTTAATCTATATTATTAAGAGAATGAGAAAAATTTTGTTTCCAGGATAGTCATATGATAAAATCGGTTTTTTTTAGTGTAATTTAGTGTCATTGCAATCTTGACTTGAATTTGTGCCTTTTCAAGGATTCATTTCATTCTCACCAATAGTCAATTTATTATGATAAGTATTTAGGCTGCATTCGAAAATGCTCTATTTCTGGATACATAATTAAGAAATAACCTTTTATCTTGTGAACTATTGACATTTTTAAAGATATAAGCTCATTCCGATGTTACACTCATTGAGACCTTTCATTTGAGTACCCACATCAATTTTTCATATATTTTATATATTTATATATATGAATATATGAAAAATATATTAAAATGCATGTGGGTACTCAAATGACAGCTCTCGATAAGAGTAACATCGGTATGAGCTTATATCTTTAAAAACGTCAATATTTAAGAAAGTACAGTGCAATTTAACAAATATCTTGTGAACTATTGACATTTTTAAAGATATAAGCTCATCCTGATATTACACTCATCGAGACCTTTCATTTGAGTACCCACATTAATTTTTCATATATTTTATATATTTATATATATGAATATATGAAAATTATATCAAAATGCATGTGGGTATTCAAATGAAAGCTCTTGATGAGTGTAACGTTAGGATAAGCGTATATCTTTAAAAATGTCAATATTAAAGAAAGTACAGTGCAATTTAACAAAATTCATTATTTAATAAAGCAAAATTTCAATTTTTTATAGTTCGCGAATCACGGCAGTCACATAGTGACTGCAAGGTTGCTAGATAATTAATTTGATTTTTCTTAATATAATCATAATTGATAAATTAATAATTATCAATTAAAAAAGATCCACAGTGTTATAAACACATCATTCCATCTGTGTCAAATGAAGTTAAGTCGGCTACATTTTTATTTTGGTATTTTGCTGAGAAAGAAACCGAGTTTTTTAAAAATCACTGTATTTTTTATTGTAAGAAAAAAAATTTTTTTTTCCGTATAGCTTAACTATAGAAGCTCTTAGCGCGTAACCAAAATATCCGGGTTCGATTCCCGGTCCGGGCCGATTATTAATTTTTAAAAATTTTTCGAATCAACATTTGAATATACTCATAATAAAATTTATTGAACAAAAAATTTGAAATCAAGACAAAATTCCCCCAAAAATAATTAAATTAATAAATCACCAATACTCCATTGAAATAAAGTTATTAATAATCGAATTTTCTGATAAAAATAAATAAAATAAGTTATAAAGTATTTTACTATCTATTTTTATCCGGAATGAAGTGATAACTTGGCGTAAGGGATAAATAAGCTTGAACGTGAATTGACTTTGCAGGAATGTACATCGATTTTGTGTAATGGTAATCCCGAGATATTCAGAGGCCATTGAATAGAATAGAAATTCCGATTTGCTTCCGGATTGTATGCCCGGGGGGATCGAACCAACGAAACAGAGACAGCTAGACTACGGATTTAGATACTCTGGAATCGAGTAAGCAACACAAAGTAAAAGACAGAGAGAGATAGAGAGTGTTTCCGTCTTTCTCAGGCTTGCTTGTATTGGCTTCCTCCCACTCGACATCCACTCGATTCCAGCGCATTACCCTCGATATAGTTACAGTTCCTTTATTTTTTCTTTGTCATTGCCATTACGATACAAACAGAACCCCACACCAAAGATCTCTTTCCGGTTTAGGTTACTTTTATTCGCCAGATAACAATTGACGGCCTTTCGTCGACAAACGTCGTATCGGTTAGTCACTTTAAATCCGATTTTTTAACTCTCTACTGTATAATATACCTCTGATATTTTTCATTTTGATTCAAAATTGTGACTTTTAGTCTATATTATCAAACAAGGCTTCTGTTTTTGAAGCAAAAATTGTATTTTTAATTTTGTGAAGGTTATGGGCCCAGTCCACGAACAAATAAATAATATCAATTGAACTACACACTAGACTTTAATTTGAAGAAAATTATATTTTAGTTTTCATTCAAAGTTAAACATAAAAAAAAAAAAAATTTCTATGGTCAAGTTTACTATATAAAAATTTTGTATTTTTACATACACTGATAGAAGGATTTAGTTCTATTTAAGGAAGTTCGAGCGTAACTAATTAATCAAAATAATATTAAAATTTTTTTTTAATTTTAGTCTTCCCAATATTCCTCAAAATTCTTTATTTTAATTTAAAATAATTTAAACAATTTAATAATTGATGATTTTTACTTATTGAATAAAGTAAAGTAATAAAATGACTTTGGTATTTATTACTTGCCGGAATAAATAAACAGATTTGGCAATAGCGCGCTTTATTATACCCATAACAGAGACGTGGATGAGTGTGTGAGTTAAACATTTCTCTCTCTGTAACTATATTTCTATCCTTTTTTTTTTCTCAGCTGTTGACGCGATGTTGTCAAATCTTTATTCGAATAAATAGCTGACGATAAACGAGTTACAAACATATAATTTGACTTTAAATATTTCAAAAATTATATCGGTAATGTATTATTATTAAATTGTTTTTATATTTTGCAATAATCCAAGTTTCTTGTGTATAGTTTCTTATCCGTTAAAGTTGGAAGGTTAATATTGAAAAAAATAATTAAAGTCTCGACAAAAGTTTGTCCGCCATAAGAGCCCGTGTATAAGGAGATAAAATATGTGATTTTTAAAATTTAATATCTAAGTAACTAAACGGTGAATCTTTTTTAAATTTTTGGATTAGATAAATGACGTATTTATTTATACGTATACTTAATTTCAAAGCTCAAAGTTGGAAATTATTTTTTACATTAGATTCGCTCGAACATTCTTAATAAAATTTAGTAATGGTTACTAAATGATTTAGTAAAAAATCTTTAATTACCAAATATCTAGTAATAGTTACTAAATCATTTATTAAAGCCCATTTATTTCCACCAAATAAAAATATTTAGTAGAATTTAACAAATTATTTATTGCTACTCAATAAATTGTTTATTGGTATTGAAGAAATTAATTTTTTAACTAATTTTAGTGTACCTAACTTTTTACTCAAAATAAATCAATATAATTAAAATAAATAATTTTAAGTAAAAATATAAGGTATTATAAAGAAAATAATCTCATTAAATTATAATTTTTTCTTTTAGATATTTAGAAAATTTAAAAATTAAACAAGTTTTTAACATATCAATAATAGACAAATTGAAAAATTTAAACTAAACTCCACTGAGAAGTGACATATAAGCCATTTTGGAGTATGTGTGTTTTCAAAGGAAAGATAAATCTTTCAAAATCGAGCTGAATAAAATAATCTGAGTCAGTAAATAGGTTATGTATCACATTGGAATTAAAGGAAAGCTTTCTACCGACAATACTTACCAAACAAATATTTAGTAGCTACTACTAAATATTATTTGGTGGAAAAAAAGATTTATTTTGATATAATAAGGCTTTGTTTATATTAAAATAATTTATTTAGAATAAAAAAATGATTTATTAAACTGTAACAAATAATATTGATGGGTAAAAAATATTTTTTTCTCCCAAATGGATGACTAAAAATTTTGTTACTAAATTAATTTACTCCATACCAAATCTTTTTATCAGCGTATTTATTGTCAATTAAAACAATTTCAAATAAAAAATGTATAATCTAAATTGAATGAAAAAAATGATATTTACTTTTTAAGTTAATGTCTTTAACTTAAGTCTTGAGTAAGGAGACAATTCAGCGATCAAACGCCACCTGTCAGATATTTTCAACACTAAATTCGATCAAAAATTTTTCAAGTTTAATACCTAAAAATAAATAATTTAGATCGTTTCCAAAACAGACATCTTTTAAAAATTATTAACGATCAGAAATATTTAATTTAAAATCAAGCTGATATAAATTAATGTCTCAATTGTATAATGAATATTTTATTTTAAAATTAAATAAATGCTGGCTTTTTTATAAGCTTTATATCATAACACAATCCAAAGTAAATACGCTTTTGTATTTTAAATTTTATTTATATTTATATTTTCATTAATATTAAACTCGACCCGCAACACGACCATATCAAATTAATTCTCCTCATGTATTTTATAAGTTAATTCAAGCCAAACAATGACACACACAACAGACAACACCCATCACGCATGTATACGTCACTTTATATTACACACGAAATGATTGATCATAATTAAATTTATTATATAAAATTAAATAAAAACGTTAACAATAACTCTTGGTCTAAATTTTGATGGCTTAAATTGTGTACGCTGGATATATTTTTTTTCGGAGACTTTTATTAAAGTAGTGTTATATTACATCAAGCTGGATTCACTTATATTATATTATGCGATGTATTATATTAATAAAGTAGAGAATGACGGTATCAATTAATCGTATAATTGACTGAAGAATTAAATACCACGTTTGCTGTGTGTGAAATCAAGCGTATGTGCAGTCAGAATTGCACATACGTCAGCGCTCAATAATTTGGCACGCGACGTTAGATATATTTTCCAGATATATCGTCTAAGATATTAATTTTATTCTTTTTATCGCGAAAATATGAAATATGTGGCACGAATCCCAATTAAAACGTAATTGGTTAATTGTTTTTGTTTGGTGTCTGTCACGCGTTCACTTGGTCTTAATGATTGTAAGACGGGGCAAGTTGGGATAGAAAATAAAATAATTTTTTTAAAAGTTTGTAATTTTTTTGCAGAAAATTAATAATGATTTTTTAAAAATTAAATTTACTTTTCCTGATAATTTTTATTTATAATTAACTCATTTTGGACCTAAGTTTTTTTTAATAATGGTAATTCTTAGAGCAATTATTGATTATTGATTGATAAAAAATAAAAAAAAATTTGGTAATTTTTCTAAACAAATTTTTTATTAAATAAGTAATTTTAAAATTGAGACTAAATATAGTAATGATTTTTCAAAGACTAAATGATAGTTCAAAAAAAAATTTTTTTTTTATGAAAATTGTACAAATATAACAAAATAATTTTTTTTGAAATTTTTTTGGGCAAACTTTAATTTAATTAATTATTTTCAAAGGAAAATTCGAGCAAAAGAAGTATGTGGAATTATTTGTGAACTTATGACTAAATATTTTGAATAAACTCGGGCCTACACTGTAAATAATCGGAGAACGATTTAAAATCTTTACTTTTGCATCTAAAAAGTAAGCCATAATCTTAGTTTGATAACGTCAATAAATAAATAACTCAATAATCAAAATATTATTAAACGAGTTTGTAAAAATATCAAAGAATGCACGGAAAAAAGAAAACTGTAATAAATAACAGTTGATTTATAATAAGTAATGATTAACTGCAGGAAAATACCATTTCAAACTGTAAAATTGTGATTTCACTATTCACTTTATAATATTTACCATTTAAACGTTACAATTGACTCCTAACATGGAAGAAAATACTATTTCAAACAGTAATATTCCCTATGCTAATGTCTAAAATGATAAAGTATAATAATTAAAAATTCAAACTTTGATATTTATCATTTCATAGCTAAAAAATTTGGAAAACGGTTGACCCTAAAGGCCATCTCTGCAACTTCCCGCCAATTCCATACCTAAACGCTTGAAATTGCACTTATGACGTTTCTGAGCTCTTCGAGCTCAAAAATGCAATTTGTGTATTATTTTGAGCTCTTCGAGCTCAAAGAAAAAGCTTTTGTACGCTTTTGAGCTCTTCGAGCTCAAAAGGCTGATAAAAGTTTAATAAAACCGTATTTTTTGAATTTTCAAACTGCAATAATTTCTAAATGAATGAATCTATTTTCACGCGGTTAGCAGTATTCCACGCACTTTTTCAGAATCTATGATATACTTTTGAACACAAACTGATCAAACCGAAAATCTTAGAGAAATTTGAAAAATTCACTTTTTCCGAATTTTTTCGACAACGATAACTCACGAACCAATCAACCAATTTTCACGTTCTTGGTGGTGATCGACGTGATTTTTTGGGCTCTAATAATTATTCCATTTTGTCAAAAATGATCCAAAAAGAAATCTCGAAGTTAAGTGAAAAAAACACTTTTTTCGAAATTTTTCGTTTTCGATAACTCTCGAACGAATCAAACGATTTTGATGGGACTGGTGGCAATCAACGTGGTTTTTTAAGCTTAAGAGCTGATTAGTTTTTGGAATTGATCGGTAAAGCCGTTTAAAAGTTATTCCAAGAAAACGATTTTTTGAAAATTTTATTTTTGAGATTTCTCAAACTCTAGCGAACCGAATCGATTCAAATTTTCACGAAATTTAATGGCAATGATACTCTTTGGATTGCCACCTATTTCGATCTGATCGGCCGAGCTGTTCAAAAATTATAAGAGGTTTACATACATACACACTATCTTGAGTTACCGGCTTATCATTCAGCGAAGTATGAAAAATCATTCTTGATATCTGCGGTTAAAATCTGGAATCAATTACCAGCTGATTGTACGACGTTACCAACGTTTATGGAGTTTCGAACTGCTTGTTATGAATATTTTTTACAATCTGATAGATCATAATATGTATTCATTGTATTAGAATTTAGTGATGATTGAGTGATTGAGTGACTGAGTGTTTAACACACTATATTATATATACTACTTTATATATATATACTTTATATATACTACTTAACACACTACTTTATATATTATATTAAGATTTTTTGTATCAATTTTGGATGGCCGCAAGGAGTTTCGACTTCATGGCCAATTAAATAAATAAATAATAATATTAATAATACACACACACACACACACACACACACACACACACACACACACACACACACAGCTGCACGGACACCATCGCGGGAATAGTCAAGGAAGCTTCCTAGGACCTCAAAACGTCGAGATCTGATGAAAACTCGATTTTCGAAAAACGGGGTAAAAACAATAACTTCTCAATTTTTGAAAATTTTTAATTTTCTTAGCGGGAAATTAAGAATGATCTTATGATATGTAAAAAGTATAAAATAAAGTTAGTAAATTTCTAATACAAGTAACGTCAATATTTACAAAGTAAAATGGTAAATTTTAAACGCAATGCTAAAAATCAAACTGTAATTATTGACTTGCTTGGACTGGTAAAATGTATATTTTAAAAGTATAATTTTTACTGTTTCAAATGTTAAATTCTCCCAGAGTGAGACCTCCTTCTCTTTCATCTGAGTTCCCCTTCTCCTCATAATATGGACTATATATTGAAATGGCAATTTTTACTGTTTGAAACTGTAATTTTTTAAGATGAAAGAGTCATTATTTACTATAGTGACAGCTACTAATCACTTATTTTGGATATTAAATTATAAATTGTGGCTTTTATACTTTCTACATTAAGTTCTGTAATATTTATATTTTTGCCACCCCGATGTCCATTTTACTGTTTGAAACTATAAAAATTAACCGGAATCCGAGTGAATATTACAGTTTACTTTTTTCCGTGTGAAAATTGAATTTTTCAACATGACAAAAATTTTTCATATAACCTGCATTGAAAATGTGAGTTTCAATGCCTGTTGAGCCAACCGAAACTAGACAATTTCAGACCAATGCGACTGTGCCGGGCAGGTATCAATTATTTCTTCCCGACGGACAGAAAATGACGATTTTCTGTCCGCGAGGTGAAGTTGCAGCTTTATTTTCAATCCTATCAATTGTTTGTTTATTTTATACTTTTATAATTGTCATTCTAACCGTTAACTGTACTGACATATTATAATTCTGTTATTAAGCATAAATAAGAATGATAAAAGAAAACTTGTCAATTTACGAATAATGTTTGGTAAAAAATAAACTATTACTTTCTATTTTATTATGTTTCATAATAAAATGGTATTTTCGCTGTTCGTCTGAAACTATCTAGTTCTGGTTGGCTCCAGACATTGAAACTAGCATTTTTAATGCAACTTATATGAAAAATATAATGTGTGACTAGGGATGAAACACGATTTCAGACCGAGTGATGCCAACCCTCGCTTCGCTCGGGCAGGCAACTTCACTGGTCTGAAATCGTTTTGTTTCATCCCTAGTCACACAATATACTATTAAGTCACAATTTTATGTCATAATTCTTCTGAATTAACGAGATAAATATAGCATAATTATAACTCAAATAAAAAAGTTTAGGAGTTTAGCATTTGTCCCGATAAATAAATTATCTATGTATCCAATTGACGCAATAACAATATTTCTTTATTGGACTGATTTACATGATGGAAGACAGTATGTCTTAACCGTTAATTAAAATGGGTTAGATAGATTGAACTTGGACGATGTGTGTCCATACGTTGTTTGTATAAATGATTAATTAATATAAATCAATTCGGTCAGTTGAGATTAACGAAGATTTCATTAGGGGCAATGTGAGGGTACGCTAGCCCGTCTTGTGACTTCACTTTATGTTTATTGTGTACACATATTATATTAACTAAAAAATTTATATGCGTGTACATTGTACATAAATATACAAAATGCCACCAGTGAAGCCTGAGAGCCGATTAAAATTAATCAACCATCACAAAATTTGATGCAGCGCGTTAAGACCCTTATTCACAGATGACACAATTTAATAACCATCTCCACCATTCACTTAACTTCATATTCTTATTCTTTTTTATCTCCTTCTTCTTGTTCTATATTTATTCATTTTTTTTATCTCTATTTCTATTATATTAAATTCTTTAACATATCTCTCTACTTCGTACAGGCTCCGAGCCGTTTTTAGTCCGACTTTGTAAGACAGTGTACTCCGTGAGATATACGGCTCTTTCACATGGATCAAATTTAGCTATTTAGAGAAAGCCACTTTTCTTTGTATGACTTTTATCTTTTGAAAAATTTTTCCAACTTACATAAATACTTCTTATCAGATGATTTTTTTTTTTTTTTTCAAATATATTATGAACAGTAGTCTTCTTTTGAATTATGTTCTAGTTACAGTAAAAATTTATTACGAATGGATAAAATTACTGGTAAAAAAAAAATTTTTGAATAAACAAAAGAAATTAGAATTTTTGTAAGAAAAAAATTTTTTTTTGATTAAATTATTAATTTTTCAAAAAATAAATTATTAAATGAGCTCATCGATAGGGTAAATGTACCAGTAGTTGACCGATTAAGGATTTTTGACATCCCGAGTAAAAATGAAATTATTATTTTTTACGGAAAAATAATAAATTTCGTTCGACCGCCGCACCACCGCTGCACCACCACCGCACCATACCGCCGCACCACCGCTGCACGACCGCCGTTTGGCGGACTATTACGCCCACGCTAAAAATTTACTCCCCCTAGCATCGCCGCACTACCGCTGCACCACCGCCGCACCAATGCTGAATCATACCTACAATTTCACAAAAAATGATATCATAATTAATTTATCACGCAATAATTAATTAATAAATAATGCGACTAGAAATCTTTATGTAAGACCTATTGATCAACCTCCTTTTAATCGAATGCCTAATATTAAAAAAAAAAATTTTTTTTAAATCAGGCCAAAGCACCGCGAAATTATTGATTTTTTTAGTCGTATTGTTGATGTAGATTTTTAATTTCGTCCTCGGGTTGCACAGAAGCGGTACGCCTATCGAAATACTCTGAAAGAATTTTAAAAATTGAACTGTGATGGGATTCGAACCTGGATCGTCTGCATGGAAGTCTCGAACATTGCCAACTGCACTGCAAGCCATACTTAACTTAAAAAATTTAGTTAAGCTATTTGAATGATCAACGAATATATTATTTCAATGTATATACCATCAAACAGTGGTATGGTGCGGCGGTCGAACGAAATTTATTATTTTTTCGTAAAAATTAATAATTTTATTTTTACTCGGGCGCGTCACAGCTGTGGTGCGGCGGTGGTGCGGCGAATAGAAATTTATTTACTTGTCACGGCGCTGGTGCGGCGGTAGTGCGGCGAATAGATAAATTCTTTACTTGTCATGGCGGTGGTGCGGCGGTGATACGGCACTTGTAAAATAACCAAAATTGTCACAGCTGTAGTGCAGCGGTGATACGGCGCTTAAAAAGCCATGCAGCGGTGTTGCGGCGGTGGTGCGGCGGAATTCTGTTTTTACTCGGGATTTCAATTGATCGTAATTTAATTATTATACGCTAAAAAAAAAAAATTTTAAGTTTATTTAAACTTTAAATATTCAAGTTTTTGATATGTGATGTTATTTATTCGAATTGTTCATAAAATTACATATAAATAATAAATTGCTAATTGAATTTTGTATGTGAGCAAAAACATGATTTTTAGTTATTTTCTCAGTTAAATCAAAATCTAAATATTATACACAAAATAGAAATAGATTGAAAATTAATCAATCAATATTAAAATAAGTAGTTAAATAAATAATGTTTATCGTTATTTGTACTGTATATTATCAAATATGTAATTTTGTATTTGCCATTCGGCCATTATAGCCTTGGCATAATAATAAATATCTATCTATCTATCTATCTATTTTATTTATTTAATTTGAATACCAAGGCAATGGCCGAATGGCAAAAGTACAAAAATATAAGAATATAAAGTACATGTAAGAATATAAACGTCTCTAAATAAATATTGTAACAATATTAAGATTTTGCTAACAAATAGTAAAAACAATCAAAAGATTTAAGAAATATCATCAGTTTTTTACAATCAAAAGAAATATATAAGGTGAAATAAACGTAAGCAAGAAATTTCTTAAAGTTCCAGTTTTAGCTGAAGAGAAGGCAAGAAGTTTTTAAAGTGGGTATCTCAGACTAGGTTTAGATCTAAATTTATAGTTTATAGCACTCCAATTATTAATGATTTGAATCATCATCGGTGAAGCCGGGACTCAAGTTCTCCTTAAGCTCAAGGTCATGGAAGAATTTGTAGGCTTTTGTCTTGAAAGTATCTATGCTAAGTGCATTGGTGACATCAGATGGTAATTCTCTCCAGAGGCGTATCGATGAAATCAGAAATGAATGTTCGTAGACGGTAGTTAAGAAATTAGGAATTTTAAATGTGATATTGTTCTGTTTGGCAGCCACTCACTCAGAACGTCTAATATCTGGTGACTCTTCGACAAACATGCTTCTGAGGAATCTAGGTTCACCAGAGTTGAAAAGTTTGTACAAAAAACAAGCCAAGAAGTATAGTAGTACCGCTTCGATTTGACTGTGAGCCATTGTAACGAGCGTCTATGAGGTGTTATATGCTCATCACGTTTCAAATTGAAAATGAATCTTATGCCATTATTTATCAGACGTTGTAACTTGTAGTCTAATCTTTTGGATGGATCTATCAAGACCAAAGAGCAGTAGTCGATGATTGGAATAACCATTGCTGCGACCAGCAATTTCCGGGTTGAGGTAGATAGTATATTCTTCCTATATTTGAGGCTATTTAGAGAACAATTATAAATTATTTTAAATAACAACACTTATGTAAACATGAAATTATCACGTAAACATATTTATATTTTTATTTTATATAGTTTAGAAACTTACAACTGTGCATGCGGTCAACTACTGGTATTTTGAAAAATAGCAGGTTCCAATAGATGACCGAAGTCATTTATTGATGGTACAACGGTGTTTTATTGTGCCAGTATCTGACCGGTCGTTGAATTGGTATTTATTTGATTGTTTTTGTCAAATCCTAATATAAAATTGAGATGACATGTATGTGGCATCAAACTATTCGTAACGTGATTGGTCGAATATATCATAAGCATGAAAATATATGCAAATGCTACAGTCAGGCGCGCGCTTGCGCGCGCAAATTCAAATTCTAGTCTTATTAAAAGATTCGTTAAGAAACTATTAAAAACTACTTCAGAATTTAATTTGGCAAGATTAACCTAATAGAAACTTTTTTGTTAACTAAAACATGTAGTCGCCTCTCGGATACTCTACTATAGTAATTGACCGATTTTAGTCAGATCTGCGGTGAAAAATTTTCATGAATTATTTTCGATGTTCTAAAAATTTAATAATATTTGGAATACCTATTCATTGTAATGATTATAAGTTCAACAATAGTTAAAAATAAATTTCAGGGTCATAAAAAATGCAGTTAATAATAATTTTTGGACTTTTTTATGAAAGCGGTCAACTACTGGTATCTGGTCAACTACTGGAACATTTACCCTAATTAAAAAAAAATAGTTTTTATTTTTTTTTAAATTACAAAATGCGTTTTTAGAAATTTTGAAAATTAATATAACTTTTTTCTATATTTTTATATAACAAATAAATTTTAATATTTAAAAAAAAATTCATCAATATTTTTTTTAATTTCTGCAAGAAGTTTTTTTTTTAGTTTTCTATAAAAATTAATTTTTCCAGAAATCCTTAAAATTCACGGATAATTTATGAGTTAATTTCAATAATATTATAGTAATTATTATTATTTAATTGAACTAAGTAATGTAAATAATTTATTACTTTTTATTTTTTACGTTAGAATTTATCAACGAGAAAACAAAATAATCTTTATGAAAATTAGCTTCAATTTTTCAAAGTCAAATTTTTTGGAAAAACATAATTAATATTTACTAACTTGAACTTTAGAAAAATTTTTTTTTCAATTTTAATCCTTAAATATTTATCCAGACTATAATTTTTTGTTATTGCTGAATTAATTTACCTTTTTTCAATCGACTAGATAAAAATTTTAATTTTCAATAATTAATTTCTTAACACGAAATTTTACAAGCGTTCGATTAATTAAGTTGATAATTATTGAAGAAATTTTAAAAGAATAAAAAAAATCTCAAATAAATAAAATATGAATATTTATTCACAAAATTAACCTTTTCAAGTGTCAATAAATGACTAAATCATATAAATAATCACAGAGACAATAAAAAATCAATTCAAAAAACAAATACATAAAATAATGAAATATATAATATCCTGTATCAATATACGTAGCGTTTATCGGCATATAAATAGACAAAAACAGTAACGTTTATTTAACGCTCATTTTCTCGATGCATTGATTGAATTAATCTGGCAATTTAGCAATTACGCGGATGAGTTTGTTTGATGGCGTCCTCACTGGTGGCGTTCATCGATCACCATCGGATCAGTAGATGTGGCGCGTGAATACACACCATTACTATGTTAGCCTAGTACATCCGTGTTTTACATGTGATAGTAAATATATACTCCAAGCTGTACACATTTAATTTGAAACTCACATACTGTGCGAATAGAAGTTAAAACGTCCGGTGTGTGCGTGTAATAAAATGTGAAGCATGCGTAACCGCGTGGCTCGGGGCACTGATTCAACGAGCTCAATTGGTGCACCACCAAACGCTAAAGAGGTGGAGGATCCTATTGATTCTGCAAATTACACAGTAACAAAATGTATTTATAATGATAAATTAAATTCAATCATCGAAATTATCAACATCAACATCAACATTATCGTCGTCCTTGTCAATCCGGTTCTGCATTTTATTATCCGTTACGGATAGAGTTAAATATTCAATTTGTCGATAACATTTTACTGATTGTAAATATTTTAGTTTCATTAATTAACCGTTATATTTTTCAATAATCGAGCATCAAAGTGTGTCAAAGGTTTATTTTTTAAAAACATTTAACTTTATAACAATAGCAGAGAAATGTAACACCTCCCCATACGTTACACGGAAAAAAGTAAACTGTAATAAATAACAGTCGATTTATAATAAGTAATGATCAACTGCTAAAAATTACCATTTCAAACAGTAAAATTGTTATTTTACTATTCACTTTATAATATTTACCATTTAAACATTACAATTTACTCTTTACATGGAAAAAAATACTATTTCAAACAGTAATATTCGCTATGTAAATGTCTAAAATGTTGAAGTATAATAATTAAGGATTCAGACTTTGATATTTATCATTTCGTACCTAAAAAATGATTTTTTGGGCTCTAATAATTATTCCATTTTGTCAAAAATGATCCAAAAAGAAATCTCGAAGTTATGTGAAAAAAAACACTTTTTTCGAAATTTTTCGTTTTCGATAACTCTCGAACGAATCAACCGGTTTTGATGGGACTGGTGGCAATCGACGTGGTTTTTTAAGCTTAAGAGCTGATTAGTTTTTGGAATTGATCGGTAAAGCCGTTTGAAAGTTATTCCAAGAAAACGATTTTTTGAAAATTTTATTTTTGAGATTTCTCAAACTCTAGCGAACCGAATCGATTCAAATTTTCACGAAATTTAATGGCAATGATACTCTTTAGATCGCCACCTATTTCGATCCGATCGGCCGAGCTGTTCAAAAATTATAAGAGGTTTACATACATACACACTATCTTGAGTTACCGGTTTATCATTCAGCGAAGTATGAAAAATTATTCTTGATATCTGCGGTTAAAATCTGGAATCAATTACCAGCTGATTGTACGACGTTACCAACGTTTATGGAGTTTCGAACTGCTTGTTATGAATATTTTTTACAATCTGATAGATCATAATATGTATTAATTGTATTAGAATTTAGTGATGATTGAGTGATTGAGTAACTGAGTGTTTAACACACTATATTATATATACTACTTTTATATATATATATATATATATATATATATATATATATATATATATATATATATATATATATATATATATATATACTTTATATATACTACTTAACACATTACTTTATATATTATATTAAGATTTTTTGTATCAATTTTGGATGGCCGCAAGGAGTTTCGACTTCATGGCCAATTAAATAAATAAATAATAATATTAATAATACACACACACACACACACACACACACACACACACACACACACAGCTGCACGGACACCATCGCGGGAATAGTCAAGGAAGCTTCCTAGGACCTCAAAACGTCGAGATCTGATGAAAACTCGATTTTCGAAAAACGGGGTAAAAACAATAACTTCCCGATTTTTGAAACTTCTTAATTTTCTTAGCGGGAAATTAAGAATGATCTTATGATATGTAAAAAGTATAAAATAAAGTTAGTAAATTTCTAATACAAGTAACGTCAATATTTACAAAGTAAAATGGTAAATTTTAAACGCAATGCTAAAAATCAAACTGTAATTATTGACTTGTTTGGACTGGTAAAATGTATATTTTAAAAGTATAATTTTTACTGTTTCAAATGTTAAATCCTCCCAGAGTGAGACCCCCTTCTCTTCCATCTGAGTTCCCCTTCTCCTCATAATATGCACGGACAAAAAAAATTTTGCTATAGGAACTCTATAGTAGTTAGTTAGTTGTAAAAAGTTCCAGTAGGTTAACGTTTTCTTATGGTAACAATACCGTGTGGCTCCTGCAACTCTACATCGTTGAGCTCTGAGAGCTAAACGTTATTTACCTCTCACAACTCTACAGGATCGTTCTGAGACTATAACAAATTTTTGACAGTCCGTTTAATAATTTTTTTTACGATTTAGCTTTGATAATTTAATAAATAAATGCGGCAGAATGAATTTATATTGCCAAAAATAATTGTATATGACTAATAAGAATAGTATTATAATAGAAATAAAATAATAATAGAACTGATATTACAAATAGAAATTATTTGAAAATAAAAATATGGTCGTCACAAAATTATCTTATTTTCTTAATTATATCAATAAATATTGGACATAAAATCACTACCGTATATGCACAAGAAAAGATAAATAAACGAAAACAAATTTTATTTTGTGTTAAATGGAGTCTTTTAAATGTATTCCGATAACTTATTACTTAATATCACAATATATTCAACTAATAAATTAAATTAACAGTCACTGCAAATGAACCTTGAAAAACCATAAATACAAAACTGTTCTAACGAAATTCAATTTGACAAAAAAAAAAAAAAACCTATTTCCTTAAATAAATAAATAAACTGGAAACTTAATTGTCCTCACATATTTTTAATAATATGGATGAGTAACAAAATAATTCTGTTTGTCATTTTAGAAGGTTATAAAATATGTCAGCGCACTCCATCACTGCGCAACGTAGAGCGCTCCCAACTATACCGTTTGGCTCTGAGAACAATCCCGTAGAGCTCTGAGAGCTCAACAACATTGAGTTATCAGAACTAAATAACATTTTGTTACTGTAACTCTACAACGAACAGTAAACTGTGTATAGTTGTGGTAACTCTACAGTTAGGTTACCAGAACGAAATTTTTTTTTTCGTGTAAACTATATATTGAAATGGCAATTTTTACTGTTTGAAACTGTAATTTTTTAAGATGAAAGAGTCATTATTTACTATAGTGACAGCTACTAATCACTTATTTTGAATATTAAATTATAAATTGTGGCTTTTATATTTTCTACATTAAGTTCTGTAATATTTATATTTTTGCCATCCCGATGTCCGCTTTACTGTTTGAAACTATAAAAATTAACCGGAATCCTAGTGAATATTAGTTTACTTTTTTCCGTGTAATTTTTGAAGTAATGTTAAAAATCAGTTTAGATACACTAACTCCTTTTATTAATAAATATTTAATCAGTTATACACTGAAAAAAAAAAATTCGTCTTAAATAAATGCACAGAAAAAAAAATTCCTTGACTGGAGAACAAAATTCTTGGCTCAAGAAAATTTTCGGGTGTCTGAAGGAAGACCGAAGTTGTGTTGGCCGAAGTAAAAATTTTTCTTTAAATTCCATTCTTAGTGAAAGTCATTTTTTCTTAATTCAAATTATCATAAATACTTGATACAATAAATTTTTATATTTGATCAAGATTTTTAGATACTTTAGGGAAGCAGCGCCACCTACTTCAGCTGAGAAAAAAATTTTCTCTCCTCGAGAAAATTTTTCTCGAGAATATTTGATAAAATATTATTTGATCTTCCCATTTGACATGTTAATCAATAAAAATATTAATGAAAATTTACTTCTATCTCTTCTATCTTTATATTTAATTTTTTGGAGCAAGAGAGAAATTTTCTCAAGACAAGAAAATTAACTTCTATCAAGAACTAAATTTTTTGGAGACAGAGGCTGAATTTTCTCGAAACAAGATTTTCTTGACTTAAATAAATTTTCTTGGATTAAGATACGTATTTCTTAAAGCAAGAGAATTAATTATGTTGGAATAAGTAAAATTTTTTGTGTAAAAAAAAATTTTTTTTCGCTCAAGAAAATAATTAGGAAGAAAAATATTTTCTTGGCTCAAGTGAACCTTTTTTTTGTGTAAGCAATGTTGTTATAAAAAATTAATTTTTTGGAAATTCTCAATGTTTTTCCTTGGCTAAAGAAATCGAGATTTTACTCACAGTAACTTTTTTTTTCAATTTAAATTGATTATTATAAGATAGTGTTTCATTTTTTTCTAAGAAGTTTATTAATTTTATTAACAAAAAAATTTTTAATTTTGTCCAAATTTTTTGCCAATTGCGGGAAATATGAATTTCAACATAATATTTAAATTTTTAAATTAGGAGAAAAATTGAAAGAGATCAAGCTGGAGTATTATAAACACCTTTGAGAAATAAGATAATTGCTATTATTAACGTTAAAAAATTTTTGAGGTGTCTAAGTACACAAAAAAGTCGAATTTTTTAAATTTATAGTCTCTAAAGTTTAGTTTTGAATAGCCCGCTTCTGCTTGAGAGAAACTGTACATTCTGGTAGAAGTATACTACCGCGCCACCTTCTGGTGATTTTGAACAACAGGAAAGAATCCAATAGCCCAAGTATAATCTCAGCTGTACTCACTCGTTATATAAATTTATGCTTAAAAAAATAAACAATCCGGCTGATCAAAGGGTAGAAGGTAGAGTATAACTGCCGAAGTAAATATATTTATTATAATTAAACAAAATAATATTGAGCTAAGATTTTCAAAAGGGTTCTCCGCAGTGACCATACAAAAGGATTGAAAGAAAAATAAAGGTTAAAAATGGGATTTTTAAAAAGTTATAGTGTTTACAAGCCCATTAATTTTTGAGAAATCAACGTCGTATGTCGTCAAATCAGTTATTCTATATAAAATCTTGAGTAATCGATTACGGAGTATTTTTAAGCTGTTTGAAATCAGTTTTCTTTGTAACTGTGTTGTCTCGTAGAAGTATTATGAATTTTAGTCATAAGTTAACTCGAAGGATTCAAAATCTTTACTTTTGCTTCTGAAAAGTAAGCCATAACCCTAGTCTAATTTGTCAATTAAATAATAAGAATCAATTTGACCTTGTATTAAAAAAAATATAAAGAGTTTTTATATATATTTTAGTCTTTCGTTAGAATATATGAAAAATTATCTATGTAATTTCTGACGAGTAAATTAACAAGATTTATCTATAACTCTATCGTGAAAATCAAGTAAATTAAAAAAAAGCTCTTTTGATTTTCCTAAACTGTTGGTCAGTAAAAAGCTTTTCTGTCCCGTGTCACGAGATGCAATCGGGAAGTGCGGTAGAGGTTGGAAACCTCGTTGGAGCTTGGAGCGCTTTAATCGGCGCGCTTCGCCATTAATAATTGCCCGCGTCACAAATGAATTTGACGATCAGCGGCAGTCCAACGAGCCTCTGATCGGCCCCTCTCTCTCTAGCTCAGCGTATATGCAGATTGTGAATAGTGATAAGCGGGGGTGGTTTCAGAGTTGCGCACGCCGATACCTTCATTTATTAAAACCCCTCATAGCACACGGTGAATCCATGGATTTGCAAACTGTATTAAGCTCGTTCCCTCGATAATATTAAAACAGGACGGTTACGGGTAAAAAGGACATTAGCTATCGGATTCCGACTACCAATATCCGGCTAATGGATCACCGTTTTTGTTTCAATTACGATTTCGTCAATTTTATTTTCACCCGCCCCCGTAAAAACAACTAAAAACTTTATTAATATTTATTGACAGTAATAAATTTAATATATCCTTTTTTTTCCTCGATTTTTATCATTTCCGTTTCGATTAAAATAAAATTTTACTAGACGTCACCTAAAAGCTTTTTTTTTCGTACTTTCAATTTCTGCGAATTTAATTCATCGAATTTATCGAGGAACCACTCAAAATATCAAAAATTCTATGCCAATAGTAAAACGGTACATATTTTAAATTAAATAGTTATATTTTAAACAATTTAATTGATTTAAAAAATGATCGGTCAAGAATCTTGCGCTAAAAAGAAATGTTTCTATTTCTTTTTCTTTATTTCAATGTTGGTAATATGAAATATTAAATACACAGATGGCGCATCGGTAAGCGCGTAATTTGAAATTTAATAGCCAGTTTTTTTTTTTTTTTAAGTAAAAAAAAGTTTGGAAAATCCAAAAGTGTACGCCTCATAATTTTCTACAATAAAATTGATTAAAATAAAATACAAAAAACAAAATAATGAAGAAAAGAAAACTCTGCTGTGAGGAATTATGAATTATGAATTAATAATGATTGAGGAATTATAAATTAATTTAAAAGAAAATTTTTCATTAATAAAATTTTGCATTCACTTCGTTACACAGTTAAATTTATTATCAAAAAATGGTGCATTTTTTTTAATAATTTTGTTAACTAAAATATTTTTTTGAGAAAAAAATCAACTTTTTGGCCTCGAAATCTTGTTGGAAATGCTAAAACAATTAAATTAGTGTATATAAATCATGAGAAATAAATTTATCGAGAGTTTTAAAGCTTAATTTGAGTTACTCTAGACAAGCGGGGGTGTATTTATTATAATTTATAATTAAACAAAACAATATTGAGCTGAGATTTTCAAAAGAGTCCTCTAAAGTGATCATACGAAAGGATTGAAAAAAAAAATGATGGTAAAAAATACGATATTTAAAAAGTTATAGTGTTTACAAGCTTATTAACTTTTGAGAAATCAACTTCGTGAGTTTTTAAATCAATTATCCTGTAAGTGCGATATAAGTAAAAAAACATCAATTTCAGTTTCGAGAAAACTGCTTTTTTTGACATGCTGATAGTAGAGCACAACGCTTCGCTTATGAGGCGTGCAATATAAATATTTTATGTTGTATTGATATTAATAAATGATTTTCAATGAGTAAGATAATTTTTTAAACACTGTAATAAGAAACCTTTGTAAAGTATAAAATAAAACAATGAAAAAAATTTATTAGCTAAAAGATGCAAGGTAAAAGACCCAGTTATTGACACTGGCCTAGTTCTTTGACACTTGCAATTTTAATTTTAATTAAAAAAATAAAATGATCTCAAAAAACTAATTATCTTAAAATTTACAATTCAGAAATCATACACGGAGATAATTTTATAGTAGAGTTTATTATCTAGTTATGTTAAAATCTATTAACTATCTATTCGATAGTAGTAAATATTATTTAAATAATTAAGTAAACCATCTGAATTGTAGTATTTACCATCCTGATGGTAACTACTTCTATTATGATGGTAATCAGTAATAATGTTATTATTTTAATTAATAACTACTATTTCAAAGAAAAAAATGTACATAAGCTAAAATATGGATCTAAATAGAGGATTTAATTAAGTAAATTTATATTATTTTTTCTTTCAGAATTTTTACAATCTGAGATGGTTACAGTTACCATCTTCGATTGTAACAGTTATAATTTATAATAATTACAATTATTATTTTTGATGGTAATCGTTACCATTATTAATAGTAACTATTACAATTGTCAATGATACCACCTATTATTTTGTTTCTAATTAATTTTATTACCATTTTAGATAGTAGGAATTACTATTTTTGTATAGTAGGTAGTATAATTAATTTTTCTTTGTGTATTTATTGATTTATCAGAAATGATTTTTTTTTTTTTTTAAATTAAAATAAAATCACAAGTGTCAATAACTAGGCCAGTGTCAATAACTGGGTAATTTATCTTAAATAATGTAAAAACTCCCAGTGTTATTATTTTAAGAAACTGATTAGCAATTTACAGATTCCTCTTTTTAAATTTTACTATAATTATTTTTCGTTGTGTCGTTCAAAATCACCGGAAGGTGGCGCAGCAGTATATATGTTTGTAATATAATCCGCTAGATGGCGCCTCTATAGCAAAAAGCGGGCTATTTGAAAGTTAATTTTTGAAAACAGAAATAAAATATTCCTTGTAACTTATGTAAGCTTAAAAAAATTAAATTTACATTCGGACAGTATATTTCAATATTAATAATTCGGTTTTTTTTTTTTTTTTTTTTTTTAGATAAAATTGGTAATTCCAACCAAAAAATTTCCATATAACCTTCCTTTTGCTTGATATATATTTATAAGTCCAATGAATATTGACTGAGAATATTATTGCACGGTCATAAATTCCGCCCGGAAAACGATTTAGCAAGGAAGCTAAGAATAAATCTTGGAAAAGTCGAAAGGCGTAAAACACGAGGTGGGAAAAAAGATCAAAAAATGAGATGAGGGTCGAGAAAAGATGTATATACATATAAACAGCGCTATCGCTTATATACGAACCCTTATACAATGTACCTGGAAACGCCATCTTTCTTAGCTCT
The DNA here is from genome assembly GCF_020080835.1 of Cotesia glomerata. Lineage (NCBI taxonomy): Eukaryota > Metazoa > Arthropoda > Insecta > Hymenoptera > Braconidae > Cotesia > Cotesia glomerata. The sequence goes on from NC_058164.1 coordinate 23,640,055, forward strand.
TCCTGATCTTTATGTTTTATTTTTTCATACCGAAATTTATTGCTCCAGTCGGACGTTATTCATTTTCGAAAAGTCCGCCGTTAAAAACAATTTTCAAGAGCTTTTTACTATTTTAGAGCATTAATGACTTCGATTTATTCATTAAATAGATAGTATCAATTTTATCGCATGAATTTGTTATAAACGTAATCAAGTTTCAGGTCAGAATGATGTTTTATTAAATGGTGCATTAATTTTAATGAACAGGCTAATGTCAAATTAATTAAAAAATTTATATTAAATAACTTACTTTATTATTCATAAGTACATTTAATATATTATTTTATTCATTAAATATATATTATGCATCATGAGTGGAATAAGCGATTAATAAATGACCGCTTTAATTTTTTTTAGAAAATTTATTTACAATTTTCGTAAAAAAGTTATTGTAGTTTTTTTATATTTTTAGATTTTAGAAGAATTAATTAATTAATTTATCAAAATTATTAACAGAAATCAAATTAAAAAATTGTAAAAAATAATTTCTGGTTTGAATAAATTATAAAAAATTTACGGAGTGGATTTTTAATTGATTAAATTTTTTCGGAGTAAAATTTACCCCGGAAGAATTTAATTTATATTTTGTTTTTTTTGAAATTTTTTAAATTAATATAATATTCTACAATTTTTTTTTATAAATTTACTCTATGATAATTAACTTGTTGAGACATCCTAAAAATTGCAATATGAAAATTTACTTCAGTAAAATAAGTCATTGATTTTATTTAATTAAATTAATTTATTATTATTAACATTTTTCGTTAAAATTAATCAACAAGAATTGAAAAAAAAATTTTTCATAAAAATTTAGTTCAATGTTTCAAAGTTAATTTTTTTTTTAAATAAAATTAATATTTACAAGCTTGATATTTAAAAAAATTGTTTAAAGAATTTTTAAAGTCATTTTTGGCACATAAAATTTATTTCAGCTCAATAAAAAAAATTATTTCAGTTTAAAAATTGAATAAATTTAAGTTTAAAAATTATTTCGTTACATTTAAATAATTTTTATAAAAATAATTTATTGTTTCTGAACAATTACTCAGTCTTTAAAAAATATACGAGTCAATTTATAATTAAAAAAATTTTTTCTTCGATTTTAAAAAATTACTTATTTTTAAAAATCATTATTATATAAATTAATTATTTTTTATTTTTATAAAAATTTATTCCAAAAATATTTAAATTTTATAGTGTCAATTACTAATTAAAAAAATTTTTTCTTCGATTTTAAAAAATTACTTATTTTTAAAAATCATTATTATATAAATTAGTTATTTTTTATTTTTATAAAAATTTATTCCAAAAATATTTAAATTTTATAGTGTCAATTGCTAATTAAAAAAATTTTTTCTTCGATTTTAAAAAATTACTTATTTATAAAAATCATTATTATATAAATTAATTATTTTTTATTTTTATAAAAATTTATTCCAAAAATATTTAAATTTTATAGTGTCAATTACTAATTAAAAAAATTTTTTCGTCGATTTTAAAAAATTACTTATTTTTAAAAATCATTATTGTTTAAATTAATTATTTTTTATTTTTATAAAAATTTATTCCAAAAATATTTAAATTTTATAGTGTCAATTACTAATTAAAAAAATTTTTTCTTCGATTTTAAAAAATTACTTATTTTTAAAAATCATTATTGTCTAAATTAATTATTTTTTATTTTTATAAAAATTTATTTTTAAAAATATTTCACTAATTAAAAATAGTATATTGTGTGACTAGGGATGAAACAAAACGATTTCAGACCAGAGTGGTTGCCTGCCCGAGCGAAGCGAGGGCTGGCATCACTCGGTCTGAAATCGTGTTTCATCCCGCGTCACACATTATATTTTTCAGATAAGTTGCATTAAAAATGCTAGTTTCAATGTCTGGAGCCAACCAGAACTAGATAGTTTCAGACGAATAGCGAAAATACCATTTTATTATAAAAATTATATCTGTACCGGTCGGATTTTCTGTGGTTTTCCCATATAGTTATGGAGGTAAAATGTCATTATAGAAGTACCTCCATACTATTTAAGACCGTAATGCAAATGCAGGTACTGATTATAACGCGTAAGTCGGCCACAGTCGCAGCACATGTGTGTCGGGCATGAAAGAAAAAATCCCGACATGCAGGGGGGTGGGGACGAAAAAGTGGTTGAGAGTTATAATGACGGGGTTGAGAGATTATATTGCGGAGAAAAAAGTGGAGAGACAATAATTCCCCACCCTCCCTTGTAAAAAACTCTACAGTGATACAAGTAAAACCATCCTCAATTATAAAAATTATAAAAAAATAGAAAGTAATAGTTTATTTTTTATCAAACATTATTCGTAAATTGAATAGTTTTCTTTTGTCATTCTTATTTATGCTTAATAACAGAATTATAATATGTCAGTACAGTTAACGGTTAGAATGACAATTATAAAGGTATAAAATAAACAAAAAATTGATAGGATTGAAAATAAAGCTGCAACTTCACCTCGCGGACAGAAAATCCACAGATTCGGTAGAATCTGGCGCCAAGTTCCGTTCAAATCCGTTGTAAACGGAGCGCCAGACTACTGACTGTGTTTACTGTAAGCAGAACGGTATTTTGAGGTTGCAAAATTTTATTTAATTCTACGGTACTTTTTATTCCTAAATTGTATATTATAACAGTAATTAATACTTTATTTGACTGTTATTAATTAATTATATTCACTTATAACAATT